>NC_048566.1:76577461-76877461 GCF_013265735.2 Oncorhynchus mykiss | reverse complement strand
CAAATCTATGATACTCCCCCACTTAACATACTGCTTGACTAGTTGGGCCCAAGCTTGCTGTACAACATTAAAACCTATTCAGTCTGTCTACAAACAGGCTCTCAAAGTGCTTGATAGGAAGCCCAATAGCCATCATCATTGTCACATCCTTAGAAAGCATGAGCTCTTGAGTTGGGAAAATCTTGTGCAATACACCGACGCATGTCTTGTATTCAAGATCCTTAATGGCCTGGCTCCCCCTCCACTCAATATTTTTGTTAAACAGAAAACCCAGACATATGGCAGCAGATCCACAAGGTCTGCCATGAGAGGTGACTGTATAGTTCCCCTAAGGAAAAGCACCTTTAGTAAATCTGCATTCTCTGTGAGAGCTTCCCATGTCTGGAATACACTGCCATCAGACACACATAACTGCACCACATATCACACTTTCACAAAATGCTTGAAGACATGGCTAAAGGTCAATCAGATTTGTGAACATGGTCCCTAGCTGTGTGTTGCCGCTTTCCATGTTGTCTGTTGTCTGTAGCTTGTGAGGTGTGGAAACACTTTGTTGCTTTTATGAATTTTGTCTTGCTGCTTTTTGTTTTATGTTGCTCTGTCTGTATGCTACGTCTTGCTTGTCCTATGTTGCTATGTCTTGCTTGTTCTATGCTGCTATTGTCTATATTGTAATTGTTTTTAATAACCTGCCCAGGGACTGCGGTTGAAAATTAGCCGGCTGGCTAAAACCGTCACTTTTACTGAAACGTTGATTAATGTGCACTGTCCCTGTAAAAATAAAAAATAAACTCAAACTCAAAGTCAAATTAGGATATAGGCCAAGGACTAGATGAAGTGTATTTTTGCTACTACTTTCACCACTTTGTCTTGAAATCTTTAATTGTTTACTACACTACCTTACTCACTTTGTTTAGCACATGGACTCACTTGTGAATCTTTAAAGAGATGGGTGGGGCTACGGCTTAAGAGGGTGTGAACGATGTTGAATGGGTGTAGACAAAGACTATCTCTCCAGTAAGTATACCAAAACATTCCAGGGAAATTTTCTTTATCAACTTTCAAAGCAAAATTACTTTCCCATTGTTCCTCAACTGTAGTGTATGACATACATTTTTCTAGCTCTAGTCTCTACTTTTATCCATTGTAAAAAATGCGATTTCAAATTTTGCTACGTAAGACAGAATCGAGTTGGGTCCGTCACATTTAATAGTTTGTTTAAAAAAATTTACATAAAAAAAGAACAATTCCCTTAATAATCCTGTTCACATGGACACATCTGAAATTAGGCTACCTGATAAATGCAGGACATCGGCAATCAAATTAATTGTTGATTTTGAGTTCGGACATGTAAAGTTTATATGCAAAAACTATTTATAAGATGCATACTCACTTCACACGTGCATACAGTAAGAGGGAGGATTGCACTACCCGATGCTGGCACATGTGTATTCGATATGATCTGCACCACTGGAAATCCAATTAAGGTGTTTGTTTACATGTTCTAATAATTTGAAAGATTGCTCAGAAAATCAGGTGTTTTAATCAGTGTATGCTTACTTCGAATATGATCTTATGCCGATTAAGATAAGCAGAGTATGGCATTTACATGACTAATGCCATACTTGGCCTTGTGCCATAATCAATTTAATATTGAATTATTAGTGTGCATGTAAATGTACTCAATGACTTCCCCTAAATTCTCAAGTAGGACCTTATCTCTGAAACCTCCAGGACAAGGCAGACAGGACACAAGGACTACCTGTATTCTTACACCCTGTCCCTACATACACACATGCAGGCACGCACACATAACATGTGTGTATTATTGACTTCCCTTGAATGAAGGAACTTTCTTCGTAGGTAAATGTCAATCATCCAACCTCTTAGTAGAGGCCTTCGGAATGTTTTTTAAAATGTGTATTAAATGGTTTATTAATGGTTGGAGGTTGTAATGTTGACCTGCGCTTTACTACCTAAAAGAATGGATTTGTTAAATGCAGAAGGATTGGAATCTGACAGAGGGATCTATTTTAACAAACAACGCAATGGTAAATCTAAATGCTGGCGGTAGCGCTATATGTCCGAGGTTGTGTCAGAAATATGTTTGCTATTTCACAGCTGTTATTATGAGCCCAATAGCTGATAGAGCAAAATGGTGGAGGTTTGATGAATGACCAAGTAGGTTTGACGAGGGCTTGGCCACTCACTGGCCAATCAAGGCGTTCCATTGCTTAATACTGCATGTGTTCGTCTCAAGCTCTGTCGGTTATTGATGGTCTTTGCGTTGTCATCAACTCTAATTGGTCTGGGGGCACGGAATATTCTGTCCTATTCCATTGTGGATTGATACTACAGTTTATTAAATAGCATAGGCTACCTGGTAGACTGGCGGGTAGGAGCGTTGGGCCAGTAACCAAAAGGTTGCTGGATCGAATCCCAGAGCTGACAAGGTAAAAAATATGTTGTTCTGACACTGAGCAAGGCAGTTAACCCACTGTGCCCGGGCACCAATGAGTGGATGTTGATGAAGGCAGCTCCTCGCACCTCTCTGATTCAGAGGGGTTGGGTTAAATGCAGAAGACACATTTCAGTTGAATGCATTCAGTTGTACAACTGACTAGGTATCCCCTTTCCCAAGTAATAGCAACAGTAAACAGCAACACTGAAATTGGCACTTTGGCGCATGTTTAAAAAAAAAGTACTTTATTTATAGATGATCAGATATGAGAACATAAAGAAAAACAATACAACAACCCCAACCCCTTATTCCACCACCCGCTCACCACTCCCATCCACCCACCCAATCCCTCCCATCCACCTGCCTATCCCTCCCTCCCATCCACCCACTTATCCCCCAAGCATAAATGTGTAAATGTATATACATAAATGAGACATGCTCATAATTGACATATGCCGAAGGGAAACATAAAGTAAGCCTATATTCTACTGCACAGTCCTTATTCTACTTAACACTCCTTCAACCCCCTCTAGCTCCATGAATATCTTAGTCTATGCCATTGCCACAGGGGAGTTGGCAGGATGGAAGGTCGACAACATCCCCTGGTCTCCAGAATCTAGAAACACACACACACACACACACACACACAGTTTACAGTAGGAATCTCCAGGAGTCATGAAGACAATAATCCCCATAGTCAAGAGAATAAGGAGGAACAGCCAGTACAGGATACCACTAAAATATTGAACAGAAAACTGACAAACTGACTATACTGCATCTCTCCTATCTTTTCCTCATTCTCTTTCTAGGTCTCCTGAAATCAATTTTTATTGGCACAAACATGTTTATATTTGTATTTATTGTGGATCCACAATAGCTGCTGCCAAAGCAGGGGTCCAGCCAAATTAAGGCAGTTTATAAAATGTTTATAACATTGCAATACATTCACAGATTTCACAACACACTGTGTGCCCTCAGGCCCCTACTCCACCACTACCACATATCTACAGTACTAAATCCATGTGTATGTATAGTGCGTATGTTGCGTGTGTGTGTGTGCCAATGTTTGTGTTGCTTCACAGTCCCTGCTGTTCCATACTGTGTTTTTTATACGTTTTTTAAATCAAATTGTACTTCTTGCGTCAGTTACTTGATGTGGAATAGAGTTCCACGTAGTCATGGCTCTATGTAGTAATGTGTGCCTCCCATAATCTGTTCTAGACTTGGACTGTGAAGAGACCTCTTGTGGCATGTCTTGTGGGGTATGCATGGGTTTCCGAGTAGTTTAGACAGACAGCTCGGTGCATTCAACATGTCAATACCACTCATAAATAAAAGTAGTGATGATGTCAATCTCTCCTCCACTTTCAGCCAAGAGAGATTGACATGCATATTATTAACATTAGCTCTCTGTGTACATCCAAGGGTCAGCCATGCTGCCCTGTTCTGAGCCAATTGCAATTTTCCTAAGTCCTTTTTGTGGCACCTGACCACACGAATGAACAGTAGTCAAGGTGTGTGACAGTACTAGGGCCTGTAGGACTGACCTTGTTGATCATGTTAAGGCAGAGCATTGCTTTATTATAGACAGACTTCTCCATCTCAGCTACTACTGCATAAATATGTTTTGACCATGACAGTTTACAATCTAGGGTTACTCCAAGCAGTTTAGTCATCTCAACTTGCTCAATTTCCACGTAATTTATTACAAGATTTAGTTGAGGTTTAGGGTTTAGTGAGTGTTTTGTTCCAAATACAATGCTCCTTGTTTTAGAAATACTTAGGGCTAACTTATTCCTTGCCACCCACTCTGAAACTAACTGCAGCTCTTTGTTGAGTGTTGCAGTAATTTCAGTCGCTGTAGTAGCTGACATGTATAGTGTTGAATCATCTGCATAAATAGATACTCTGGCTTTCCTCAAAGTTAGTAGCATGTCCTTAGTAAAAATTGAAAAAGCAAGGGGCCTAAACAGCTACCCTGGGGAATTCCTGATTCTAACTGGATTATATTTGAGAGGCTTCCATTAAAGAACACCCTCTGTGTTCTGTTAGACAAGTAACTATTTATCCACATTATAGCAGGGGGTGTAAAGTTATAACACATACGTTTTTCTAGCAGCAGACTATGATCGATAATGTCAAAAGCTGCACTGAAGTCTAACAAGACAGCCCCCACAATCATTTAATCAATCAATTTCTCTCAGCTGTGCTTATTGAGTGTCCTTCCCTATATGCATGCTGAAATTCTGTTGTCAATTTGTTTACTGTGAAATAACATTGTATCTGGTCAAACACAATTTTTTCCAGAAGTTTACTAAGGGTTGGTAAAAGGCTGTTGAAAATGTTGCCAAAGTCATTACAATTTCACCAAATAATTACACTCACACACTTACAAATCAGTTTGTTCCCTCTTTCCCTGTCCCAGTCTCACTACATCTCTCCTTTTCTCCCAATGCCTCTCTTTCTTCCCCCCTCCCTCTCTCTTTATCTCAACTCTCTCACTATATCTTATGCACACTCATACACAACCATGGACAGCTCAACTTACACTCACATCAATGGTCCCCCACCCCAAACCACCCCAAACTCACTCACATCACTGGTCCCCCCACCCCAAACTCACTCACATCACTGGTTCCCCCAACGCAAACTCACTCACATCACTGGTCCTCCCACCCCAAACTCACTCACATCACTGGTCCCCCCCACCCCAAACTCACTCACATCACTGGTTCCCCCCACCCCAAACTCACTCACATCACTGGTCCCCCCACCCCAAACCCACTCACATCACTGGTCTCCCCACACCAAACCACCCCACACATCACTGGTCCCCCCACACTCACTCACATCACTGGTCCTCCCACCCCACCCCAAACCACCCCACACTCACTCACATCAGTGACCCAAAGAGTTCAACCATGTGGCACAAAGTCACAGAGAGCCCAGAGCAAATACAGCTTCTAATATCCGCTGAACACACACATGCGCACGCACACACACACATTTCCAGGGTGTGTTTCCCATGGCCTACTGGAAGAAGGTGTGTCTGAGTTATCACACACTGACCAGAGGAACCTCTAGCAAACACACATACAGATGGAGAGAGAAAAAGGGATTTATAAGCAGTAATTAAACAATGCTGAGAGGGAGGATTACAAGTTTAGGTAGTTGGTTGGATGGTCTATTTACAGATGGGCTGTGTATAGCTGCAGTGATCGGTAAGCTGCTCTGACAGCTGACGCTTAAAGTTAGTGAGGGAGATATAAGTCTCCAACTTCCGTGATTTTTGTAATTCGTTCCAGTCATTGGCAGCAGAGAACTGGAAGGAAAGGCGGCCAAAGCAGATGCTGGCTTTGGGGATGACCAGTGAAATATACCGGCTGGAGCGCGTGCTACGGGTGGGTGTTGTTATGGTGACCAGTGAGCTGAGATAAGGCAGAGCTATACCTAGCAAAGACTAAAGACGAACTGGAGCCAGTGAGTTTGGTAATGAATATGCTCAGAGGACCAGCCAACGAGAGCATACAGGTCGCAGTGGTGGGTGGTATATGGGCACTGTGATAGACTGCATCCAATTTGCTTAGTAGAGTGGAGAATGCAAATTTGTAAATGACATCGCCGAAGTCAAGGATCAGTAGGATATTCAGTTTTATGAGGGTATGTTTTGGCAGCATGAGTGAAGGAGGCTTTGTTGCAAAATAGGAAGCCGATTTTAGATTTAACTTTCTGTCTTGATGGAAATGTTGTAATTGGGGATGGAAATTTCAGAATGTTTGGTGGCCTTCCTAAGACAGGATTCAGACACGGCTAGGACATCAGGGTTGGCGGAGTGTGCAGTGAATAAAGCAAACTTAGGGAGGAGGCTCCTGATGTTAAGTTGTCCTGTCTAGCCCTAAGACGTTTTTAACATGCATGAACCCAAGGCTTTTAAGGTTGCAGAAGTCAGCAGATGAGAGTGCCTGGGGACACACAGGGCCTGGGTTAACCTCTACATCACCTCTACATCACAGAGGAGGAGTAGGATGAAGGTACGGCTGAAGGCTATAGGAACTAGTTGTCTAGTGCTTTGGGAACAGATAATAAAAGGAGAAGATTTCTGGGGCGTGGTAGGATAGATTCAGGGCATAGTGTACAGACAAGGGTATGGTAGGGTGTGAGTACAGTGGGGGTAAATCTAGGCATTGATGAGAGAAGTTGCATCTCTGGAGGTGCCAGTTAAACTAGGTGCGGTTTCCGCATGTGTGGGGGTGGGACAAGGGGGCTATCTGAGGCATGATGAGCAGGACTAGGGGCTCCACAGTAAAATAAAACAAAGAGAGCTGGCATAAACAACAGTATACAAGGCATATTGACATTAGAGAGAGGCATAAAGCAATCACAGGTGTTGATTGGGAGAGCTAAGACAACGGGTCTAAGATAAGTGGTTAAATGGCGATAAATGGGCAGAGAGGGTCAGTTATCTACACACTGAGTTCGAGGCTGGGGCCGATAGGTAAACAAAATGAAGTACCATGTTAATGAACAGTCCAGCAGGCATCAGCTGTGTAGCCGAGTGATCATAGGGTCCAATGAGCAGCAATAGATAGTCGATTACTATGCTAGGCGAACAGTGTTCAGGAAGCTAGCGGGCCAGGGATAGCACATTGGCTGAATTATGTCAGCAGATCAGCAGACCAGTCGCGATGGATCGTCGGGGCGCCGTGTTGACAAAGGGTCCATGCCAAATTGGCAAGAGAGGTATTGTAGTTGGTGTACTTTGTTTGCTAGCCGGGAGATGGGCCTAGCTCGATGCTAGCTTGAGGCTAACTAGTGCATGCTTCTGGACAAGGGCGTTAGCCACAATAGCCACTCGGTAGCAGCTAGCTAGCTGCAAAGATCCGGTGTAATGGTCCAGAGCTTGCGGCAGGATTCCGGTGATGTACTGGGAAAGAAAGCAGTCCTATATGCTCAGGGCTGATATCGCACTTTGCAGACTGGCAGGTATTATCCGGGCTAAAGCGGCTGATGTCTATGCTAAAGGTAAAGACTGCCATCAGTGGCTAACAATGACTAAATAGCTAGTAGCTAATTAGCTGGCTAGCTTCTGATGGAGGTTCCGATAAGGTCTAAAAAAATAGCAGATCCGTACCCCATTGGGTGAGGCGGGTTGCAGGAAGGTATATTTAATTTGAAAATGGAAAAAAAGTGATTGAAATATAATGAAATGTATACAAAACCCCCCGAAAAAGACAATATTTACATGGGACAAAAACATCTTACTGCTGTGCCATCTTGGGGAAAAAAATCTAGTACTGAAAGCATAAGCTAGCTAGCACTGCATTGCATAACATGTGGTGAGTACTTGACTCAAAGAGAAAGACAATAGTTGAACAGTTAACAAATCAATTTCTTCCAAACTGAAGGAGAAGCAAGAGAGAGTAAGTTCTAAACTGCTTACTGACTGTTGTCACGTTCGTCATAACGATGAGACCAAGGCACAGCGTGAGATTAATAAATTCTTCTTTTATTAAAATAAAGAACACTTGAACAAAACGACCTTGAAGCTATAACCACGAGTGCTGACATGCAACTAAACATAGACAATAACCCACAAAACCAAAATGGAAAAATGGCAACCTAAATAGGATCCCCAATCAGAGACAACGATAAACAGCTGTCTCTGATTGGGAACCAATTCAGGCCACCATAGACCTACATTTACCTAGACAATTGCAAAACCCCATAGATATACAAAAAACCCTAGATAAGACGAAACACACATACCACCCTCGTCACACCCTGACCTAACCAAAAATAATAAAGAAAACAGAGATAAATAAGGCCAGGGCGTGACAACTGTACACTAACATTACTGCATGATTGTAGTGGGTTTACTAACACTTTAGTTATATTAACTATGTTGACTATGGTGTTACTTTAGTTAATATGGTGACAATGATGTGGGCTGTGTGTAGCGGTTATTATATGGTTTGGCTTTTTGGAATTTAGAATTTTATTAGGTTCCCCATTAGCTGTTTCAAAAGCAGCATCTACTCTTCCTGGGGTCCACACATAACATGGCTTAAAACAGAACATAAATAGACAAGAACAGCTCAAGGACAGAACTACATCAATTAAAAAAGGCACACGTAGCCTACATCTCAATACATACACACAAACTATCTAGGTCAAATAGGGGAAAGAGGCTGTACCGTGAAGTGTTGCTTTATCTGTTTTTTTAAACCAGGTTTGGTGTTAATTTGAGCTGTTAATTTTTGCTGTTAATTTTTCTGCTCTATACAATACTGTACGCTTTCTTGAATTTGTTCTGGATTTGGGGACTGTGAAAAGACCCCTGGTGGCATGTCTGGTGGGATAAGTGTGTGCGTCAGAGCTTGGAAAGTTTTTTTCACCTGGTCACATACAGCTGATGTATTGTACGTTGAAGTCCACATGCGAAGGGAAAATGTGAGAGGAGGAGAGTGCATAGATGTGAAAAGGAATACAACATGGCTGCAATGAAAGTGAACTGTGTTTACACGTGATCAGGGGTGTATTCTTTCTGCCGATTCTGTTGAAAGAAATGTCTTAAACGGAAGCAAACGGAACAAAATTAGGATAAACATATCTGAATTTGTCCAATAAAAATTCTAATTTGCAACTGTTGGACTAATGATTAAACCCTATATCATCTAGATGCAAGCAAGAGTGTGCAAGTCGGTATTGAATGTGTCACTGGCTGTCCTTTTGTCACTTTATGTCACCTCAAATTTGTCTCTCGACCTGTCTGCACCTACATTGTAAACTTTCATTCATAGGCTAGGTTGTAGCAACCTCATGATGGGTATAGGACAATTTGAGTATCATGTAGTAGCCTAAACCTATCACTATTACATTGAACTGGGTGAATGAAATATGAATGACAGTCATCCAATATGCTGTAATAGAAATCAAAAATATATAGTCCTCCCTCATCTTAAACGGCACTGACCACCACTGCTCTCTCACTATTTAATACTCTCGTGCTATTTCTCATTCTTTGCATGAAGGCAGCTGTTGGAAGATGGGGAAGCAGGTAGGGAGATGGAGGGAGGGACGGGTAGGGAAAAACAGAGGGAAGGGGGGGATAGAAGGAAGAAGTAAGGGGAGCTGTGCTATGCTGGGTCATCCCTCCCTATCTGTACAACAATTTGTATTTTTGGTTTTATTAGGGATCCCCATTAGCTGCTGCCAACGCAACAGCTACTCTTCCTGGGGTCCAAACACATTAAGGCACATCACACACATTTTTTTTAAATAAATGTAAAATAAAACAGTACTACACCACTACTTATCCACAACAAAATATGTACAATATCACCATATAACAATACCACAGTCTACTTGTGTGTAGAGTGTGTCCTAGCTTGTGTGTGTGTGTGTGTGTGTGTGTGTGTGTGTGTGTGTGTGTGTGTGTGTGTGTGTGTGTGTGTGTGTGTGTGAGTCCCCTCACAGTCTGCATTGTTCCACAAGATGTAGTTTTATCAATTTGTTTAATTGCCAATTGAGTAGGGTGGGAAATGGAGGGACAGTGTGAGAGAGAGAGAGAGAGAGAGAGAGAGGGAAGTGGGGAGGTATATGGAGAGAGAGAGAGAGAGAGGGAGGGATATGGAGGGAGGGAGAGTTGGGAGAGTTGGGAGGTATAGGGAGAGAGGGAGATGAAGGGCCGCAGGAGAGAGTTGGGAGGGAGATGGAAACTCTGTCTCGTGCCACTGCTACTGTGAAAGAAACTAAAAATAGCAACAGGGGGATGTGAGGTGCTTACTAAAGAGGAGACACGCACTGCCAGGAGATTTCTGTGTGTGTGTGTGTGTGTGTGTGTGTGTGTGAGACACTTGAGCCAGAAGAACAAGCAAGGCACGCTTAAAAACAAGGGATGTGGTAGAAAGTAGAAGAGAGAGAGGTGGGTGGGGGGGTGGGTGGGGGGGGGGGGGGGGGGGGGGGATATAGAATAGATAGGGAAAGAAAAGTGAAGAAAAGAGACAGGGACAAAAAGAGTCAGAAAAAAGTCTGGGAGAAAGAGAGTCAAAAAGATAGAGAATAATAGAGTTAAAACAGAGGGAGATAATTAATGATGGTTCATTACAGCAGTCAGTTTAGAGCCCTTGTAGTTTAGCTACATTAATCATCATCAGTAATACAGTATTATCAGAGAGAAGGGGAGGGAACGAGGGACGAGGCAGAGAGAGAGATATATATATATAGAGAGAGATACAGACAGAGCACAGGCAAGTATGTTTGTATGTTTGCTTATTCCATGTTCCATTTATTCCATTCCATTCCACATTCCATTCTTTTCCCATCTTTATTATCTTCCCCCCAGTCCAGCTGACCATAAGGCATGCAGTGTCTGAGCTTCAATAGGCTAGATCTCTTCAGCTAGGCAGGCAACAGCTAGGAAAACCCTACAGCACTGATGCCAACGCTACATTTTACACTCAGTGCAAAATATCCCCAGGATCTAAACAGATAATATTGCGGTGAATTTGGGAGCGGATGCAAATGGGAATCGAACCCGGAACTTCGCATCTCTTAGTCCAACACCTACAGCAAGATAATATGCCAACAAGACAACATATTGGGACAAGATGGCTGGAGTTATAAAAAGGGAGTTTACATTATATGATCAACATATTCAGGGGTAGCCAATGGCCCAAATGACAAGACTTAATACCACAACCATAATAATGATCACATAATCAACCAGTCTCTCATGTGTCTTCTACAACAGATTGACCAGCAGTAGAAACAAAACCAGGACAGTAGCAACACCACAGTACTGTAACGTTGTATTGTACCACGGTAATGAAAAGTGAATGTGTAAACAGAAACATGTAAACAGAAACATGGGCTATGTATCACTTTAGCATCCTTACCCTCTTTCTCAGTGGATTCTGCTACAGAGCTAGCTGTCCCTGACCAGTGGATTCTGCTACAGAGCTAGCTGTCCCTGACCAGTGGATTCTGCTACAGAGCTAGCTGTCCCTGACCAGTGGATTCTGCTACAGAGCTAGCTGTCCCTGACCAGTGGATTCTGCTACAGAGCTAGCTGTCCCTGACCAGTGGATTCTGCTACAGAGCTAGCTGTCTCTGACCAGTGGATTCTGCTACAGAGCTAGCTGTCCCTGACCAGTGGATTCTGCTACAGAGCTAGCTGTCCCTGACCAGTGGATTCTGCTACAGAGCTAGCTGTCCCTGACCAGTGGATTCTGCTACAGAGCTAGCTGTCCCTGACCAGACAACTGTGGGACTCTATTACATTCACATTACTCTATTATTCATTCTTAGAAAGACATCTGAGTGAATTCCTTCCTCAGTGAATTCATATCACACACTTTAATAAGTCATATGACTCATCTACGATCATCTGCAGGGGCTTTGATGTAAATAACATGACTCCTTTCCTTCCCGCTGACTACGGATTCAATTCTGCTTTAACTTTCTTTTTCTTTCGTTGTTTGAAACCAGACCTCATAGTGAATGTGTGAGCGTGTGGGAGGGACAAGCAGGGAACAACATTTCCATAATTCTACTTCCCCTACTAGGCTTTGTTCCCTTTGGTGAAGTACTGATTCAGCTTGACCCTCTGGTCAGACATTTCCTAAACCTCCTAATGGTTTAGATGAAGCAATAAAGCATGATGATTATTGTAACAGCCACTCTGGCCTCAGGCTCATACAACAGTATACTTTAGTTGTAATACCATTGGGATTACAGCATTGTACACAGTATATACTGTAGTTACATAGAGTTCCCTCCATTAAGAATGCTATTACACATGACCTGCCACAACATGCCATAGGTGTACCATTTCAAGTACAACAATCAAACCTGGCTGGGATGCCTTTTACATGGCTCTCTATAGACTTTTCACAAACACATAAATTATATTTTCTACCATTCCAGTGCAGTTTGATTTCAATAGCATGTGTGTGGGTGAAGGCTAATAGATTCCATTAACCATAAATCAACTTAGTACAACCTTCTCCAACCTCTACGGCCCCAAACAGCCCTGCAGTGGAGAGAGGGAGATGACGATAAGGGAATTCCCTGTCCTGAGTGTCCTCTTCCCATCTCTCTCTCTCATTAGTAACTGTCAGTCTGTCACTCAGGCCCTGTGCTCTAAGTCCATCTGGCTGGTGAAAGGAGAGAGAGGAGAGAAAGAGAAGAGAGGGGGCTGAAACACACACAGCCTTATTAGCATCTGGACATCTGCTCTGTCCCCTGTCCCCTTCTGCAACCTACTGCCAACATCTGCCACACACACAGGCACACACAGGGACACATACACAGGCACACATTTATGATCACACACAGACACATACAGTAGCTCAGAGAAGGGATCCATGCATAGTGAGGTGTGAGAAATGCTTGAAGGGATCTGAGCAGGGGTTCTGCAGTCATTTAGCCAGACAACAACCAACAGCAGGTAGCAAGCAGGCAGCTGGCAGGTAGAGAGCCAGAGCACAGGGGAACAGGGCCTAGGATATCAGTCAAAGCCTGAAACAGTGAACCTTCATCCCAGGAGACATCCCCACCCCCAAGCCCCAGGGGAAACACCTCCACATCACTTATGCATGCACATACACAAATGACGTGCACATACAACACACACAGAATATATAAGCTTGAGCTCAGAGAAAACTCAGAGAAAACTCCCTGCTCTCTGAATGAACAATGCCACACACATGTCTTCTCTACACCTTTACTTGTCTCCTTATACCTTTCCCGTCCTCTCTCCCTCCCTTTTCCATCCATCGGTTTACTCCTCCCTCCCCCTCTCCCAGTTGTCAAGAGCCCAGTTGTCAAAGTCAGCTGCAGCTGACCTAATGAAGAGGTAGAGATTTATTAGCGAGAGAAAAAGAGAGATAGAATAGAGAGGGAGAGAAAGAGACAGTGAGAAGAAGACAGGGAGAGAAAGAGAGGAAGGAAACAATCCGATGAGCAAATAGAATAGGCGAGAGTGAGAAAGAGAGAAAGACTGAGGAACACAAAGAGAAAAGGCTGCAGAGAGAGTATAGGGAACAGCGAGAGAGGATAGGAGAATATAGATGCAACAGAATGGTATAGAGGGAGAGAGGCACCAGTAGCTCTCTCCCTCAGTAACAGTAACTGTCCAACAGTATGAAAGTGAGGCTGTAACTCACCGTCTGTGCCAGGTCCGGTATTCCGATGCGGATCACCAACGTGTTGCCCTTGTCCTGCGCCATGCCTCCTCCTGCACTGGGGCTCCGCTCCCGAGCGGGACGGAAAGAGAAAACACTGACAGAAACGGGAATGCTGCTGTCCTCTTCCCGTGAGCTGCCGCTGTCAGAGCTGCCCCCCTGGCTGCCGTTGGTGTGTGTGTAGGGGTGTGAGTGTGTGTGCTGGTCCTGCTGTGGAGAGCTGGGTGGCTCATGTTTGCCGGCTGCAGGACGCAGAGGCATGCTCCGTGTGAGTGGCTCGCTCTGCACTCGCTCACTCCACACACACTGCTCTCACTCGTTGGCTCACGCTCTCGCTAAACACACATACCACTCGCACCGCACATCACTCGCCTGGGAGAGAAAGAGAGAGAGAGAGAGAGAGAGAGGAAGGGGGAATGGGGAGGAGAAGGGGGGAGGACAACAGAGGATAAGAGGACGAAGGGGAGGGAAGAAAGGGAATCATTTTTAAAAAAATATTTAGATACAGTAAGTAACAAGGGGACGTGTGACAAACTGAGAGGAGTTGAAGACATGAGTGCAGAAAGGAATAGATACTTAGTAGGAGAGAAACATCCTACAATCTCCAACAGGCATACATACTTTGATATAAATTAATTAGAGAAGAAGCAGATTGAGATTAAAAGCAACGCAACAAACAATTCTTATTAGTACAAAGGTGTATTTTTGAAAAGATCCTTCAGTCACCTTTAGACCCAACAAGAGAGTGAGAAAAAAAATATATATATATATATAGAGAGAGAGAGGAGTTTCTGAGGTGACAAATACTGAATTACAGTTGAAAGTGAAGCGCCAAAGCAGTGATGACCAATTCACTTATCAACACAGGATTAATTCTCTAACCTCTTCTCATTTTGCGGTCATACTATAACCATTTGTCAAACCCATAAACACAGGTTTTCAATGCCAGCAGCCAATGGAGTGTCACAAAGTTAGGATAGAATCACATAAGAGAAAGACAATCACAAGAGTTTCCCCATGTCTATCACATTGGAGGGAGGGAGTGGGGGGAACCAAAACCAAAATGGAACTGAGTTACTGAAGTGATGTTAGTCACCGGGGCACTGAGGGTCAGATCGATGGCAGTACCCTGTAGGCATTAACCTTCACGCCTCCCTCTGCTCTGCCTCTCTCTGTTGGAACGCTCTGCTCTTGTCTGGCCCAGCTCAGCCCAGCTAACATTATCATACTGTATCCGCTGTGGTATAGGACCAGTCATTTTCTGACACACCTCTGGATGTGAATGTGTGGGTACGTGCTTATTTGCTTCTTGTGTAAACGCATGAACAGTATGTGTCTATATGCTGTATATGTAACCGATGTGAAAGAACTAGCTAGTTAGCGGTGGTGCTCGCTAATAGCGGTTCAATCGGTGACGTCACTAGCTCTGAGACCTTGAAGTAGTGGTTCCCCTTGCTCTGCAAGGACCAAAGCTTTTGTGGCGAGATGGGTAACGATGCTTTGAGGGTGGCTGTTGTTGATGTGTGCAGAGGGTCCCTGGTTCGAGCCCAGGTAAGGACGAGGAGAGAGACTGATGGCTGTGTGTGTGAGGTAGCGGCAGGTAGCTTAGTGGTTAGAACGTTGGGCTAGTAACTGAAAGGTTGTGAGATCGAATCCCTGAGCTGAGCTGACAAGGTAAAAATCTGTCGTTCTGCCCCTAAAGAAAGCAGTTAACCCACTGTTCCTAGGCTATCATTGAAAATAAGAATGTGTACTTATAAACTGACTTGCCTAGTTAAAGGAAGGTAAAAAAATAAGAAAATAAAAGTGTAAATGGCTGCAGGTACTGGTGCCTTCGCTGTCAGGTTCAGCAGGAGCTTCATCCCCACAGCCATAAACACCCTCAACAGCTAATGGATGATATTCCACTTTTAATGTTCTGTTTTAGTCTTCTGTCTGTTTTATCTGCTGTCATGGGTGTAGGGAAGTTTGGTTTGGCATTGTAAATGTTATGAGTGTTGGTGGCTTCTATGTCTATGTATGAGCATGTGGAAATGAATTTCCTCCATGGAGGACAATATAATCTCATTCATCAACATTCTTCCCCTTCTCACCTCAGACACTGACGACTGCTCGAACCTGGAAGGCCACTTCACATATTGTCTGATGAGGACATGGATCCTTGATGCCACTTGTTTTCACATCAACACCTCTCTGGCCCTACAGTGGTCCTGTTCTAACCACTGATACATTCAGCATCCACATCTAGCATTAGCTCTCTCCTATCTGTGTGTGTTTTGGAAGGCTAGTGGTATTAGCTGATCAAATTATTTTTCTCCATCTTCAGCTCACTATGGTTCCCCTCTGCAGTAAACTGCTGCTGGATGTGAACCCTGTTGTGAACCCTGTACAGGAGTCTGTGGAAATCACTCAATATATATTTCCTGAGAAGTTAATATTAAATGAAACACCAGCTCATTATTTCCCATAACTATCCTTAAGAGCTTCTCAAAGAGAAGAGGTTTAAAGAAAGTCCTGCTGCTGCTCTGTGGTCCTGGCTGCGCCATGAAGATGTCTCACTGAAGGGGCAACCGCAGGCGGCACTGGAGCTTCAGGTCTCGGACCTGAAGACAGCTTCTATCTCCGAGCAATAAGACTGTTGAACAGCTAACCAATGGCTGCACATCCTCACCCATGGACGCTCTGCACTGACTCCATCTGCATTGACTCCATCTGCACTGATTCCATGCACACTCACAGGTCTCTATCCACACACTCGCTCACACACTTACACTGACACTCTTGTACACGCACGCACGCACGCACGCACGCACACACACACACACACACACACACACACACACACACACACACACACACACACGCACACACACACACACACACACTTACCTATATACAAACGTAGGATCTTAATTTAACCTTCTCACAGCAGTAAAATAATCCTACAGAAACAGGGCATGTGAATTATTGTGTGGATTATAATTAACTGATATTTTTGTAGGGGTTGATACATTTTTTGTTAGGGTAAATCCAGTTTGAAATGTTCAAGTGTAAATTACGAACTTTAGAAGCCTTTTTAAACCTTGAATAGTTTGCATTTCCTGCTGTGTAATGTCCTGCAACATCAGTGTAATCAAATTAAGATAATTTAACACAGCCCCAACACAATCCCAACACAGCCCTAACACAGCTATATAGTCTGACGTTATCGCTGCCTCGCATGGAGAGATTTTAAAGAGGAGGGAGGGAAGATGGGGGTGAAAGAGGAGGACAGCGTGAGGACGGGAAAATATAGATAAAGAAGGAGAGACAGAAAGAAGGGTAAAAGAGAACATTGGGACAGGGATGGACTGTTTTCACAGCCCTGCAGTCATTTAGCCTGTGCACTGACTGTAGTGAATGTGTTTACACCTCTACTCAAAGCCTGATTCACTCTGCTCTCCGCTGCTCTACAACAGATGTTACGGCCAGTCAGACACACAGACTGGTCAGTCACCTAGCGTTACATTAACACACTGGACCACAGTTAGCTTGTCCCCAGGCTAATAGGCCAATAGGCTAATAGATTTACTGCAGGCTGATCACCATACAGTGCTATCTGAAGATGTCCATAATGAGATTAACTGTGTAAGAGCACAGCACCAGTATAATCTGAACAGACATTGGGCTATTTATAGTCAAACGATATTGTGATAAGTACTATATGGTTCACACATACTGTCTGATCTCTGCTACGTCACTAGTCCTGTGATAATATGCTGTATCTACTGGGCTACACCGTGACATTTTACTGAGCGGTATATATGGATAAATCCTTAGTTCATCCCTAGCACTATGATAAGGTGATTTATTGTACACCACAGGCAACATTCTTATTTATATTCTCATTCTTAACCATCTAGTGTGTCAAGTGGTAATAAAGACACAGCATGTCCTCCATATCCATCTGCTCCAATAGGCTGTGAATGCAAGCAAATGAAATGGCAAATTTCTCTGAATAGGGGAAGAAACCATCACCAGTTTCACAGGGAAGCAATTTCCCAAGCAGCGACTCCATACTTCTTGTCAGACATAATACTGTATACTGGCTGTTGGGGGGAGATTGGAATGGTGGGGGGGGGGGGGGGGGGGGGGGGGGGGGGGGGGGGTTATATGGTGGGGGGGGGGGGGGGTTATATTGATCGTTTTATTAAATTCCTCATGTCTTACTCATTGTTAGGAAGATGTATGGTCCAAATCAGATGTATGGTCCAAATGTTAGGTACTATATACAGTATATGAAAGATTAGATGAAACCTATAAATTAAAATGGCCAATTTGGGTATAATCAATTAGTGTAATTTCTCAGACATCACATTATATTTTAACTAAATAATGTTTCAGGAATGCTACTCATATCTGTTTCTAACTACAGAAAACATTTCAGAATAACCTCAGATGATGGGTGACATGGAATGCTGAAATTACATGAAATGACCCAATAGAATTGCAGGAAAAATGCTGTCTCCGTGGTCTCTTAGACCGTGCCATTGGCCACTCGTACTACCACGCTGTAGCAGTATCTGTAACTGTATCTACTGTATATTCAGTGTACCAGTGTCTTTGATGCAGCCTGCTGCCTATTAATAATCAATGGCTCTCCCAGGAGGGCTTTCCACAAAGCCAGCCAATTTAGACCCCGCTTCACACCGCATCTCTCCATCTCGCTTACCCTCCATCCCTCCACTTGCACAATACTTCATATTGACAGGATAAGTGTCCATAGTACTAAAGCACAGCCCAGCAAGGTCCCTTAATACCACTGGCTACAATTGGGATCAGCTGCATTAAGAGCATCTTGACTGGCTGCATCACTGCTTGGTATGGCAACTGCTTGGCATCCAACCGCATGGCCAAGTACATCACTGGGGCTGAGCTCCCTGCCATCCATGACCTCTACACCATTCGGGACTCCAGCCATCAAGTCATAGATTGTTCTCTTTGCTACCTCATGGCAAGTTGTACCAATGCACCAAGTCTGGAAACAACAGCACCCTGAACAGCTTCTACCCTCCAAGCCATAAGACTGCTGAACAGCTTCTACCCTCCAAGCCATAAGACTGCTGAACAGCTTCTACCCTCCAAGCCATAAGACTGCTGAACAGCTCATCATCAAATGGCTAACCAGACTATTTGAATTGACCCCCGCCTCATTTGTTTTACTCTGCTGCTACTTGCTGTTTATTATCTATACATAGTCACTTTACCACTACCTACATGTAAAATGTGCCTCGACTAACCTGTACCCCCACACATTGACCCTGTATATAGCCTCATTACTTTTTAATCAACTTAAGTTTATTTAGTAAATATTTTATTAACTCTTATGTTGAAGACTTCCTCGAGATCACTAACAAAACTTAGTCTTGCTTCAATAAGCTCTCAACCAAGAAGCAGCTGATCCATGGAGGATACAGATTGTGTATTTCCTGTCTGAATGAGTGAGTGAGTGAGTGAGTGAGTGAGAGAGAGAGAGTGAGAGAGAGTGAGAGAGAGAGAGAGTGAGTGAGTGAGTGAGTGAGTGAGTGAGTGAGTGAGTGAGGGTAAGGGTAAGAACTCAGATGTCATTGTGTGGAAATTTATGTATGCTTGCATGTGTGTGTGATGTAAAGGGGGAGCAGCCCTGATTCAGGTTAATTTCATGGTCTTTACACCACAAACTCTGCCCACCTAAACAAAGTGCCAACTGAGTTCAAATATACATAGTTTAGAACTGGACTATATACACACATAGACACACACCCTCTCTTTACACCGCTGCTACTCTCTGCATAGTAACTTTAATAACTCTACCTACTTGTACATACTACCTCAACTAACTGGTGTCCCCTGCACATTGACTCTGTACCGGTACCCCCCTGTATATAGTCTCGCTATTGTTATTTACTGCTGCTCTTTAATTACTTGTTACTTATATCTCTTATTCTTATCCATATTTTTTTGAAACTGCATTGTTGGTTAGAGGCTCGTAAGTAAGCATTTCACTGTAAGCATTCAGCGCATGTGACTAATACCATTTGATTTGATTTGATTGTGTGTTTCGCTGCAGGATTGCAGGGTATAATGTGAATCTGGGAGGTTAATGTATCTGTATCGTACAGCTGTTCATTTCCTGCTTCTATTACATTGTTGGAGCTGTGGCCTGGTGTTCTGTGAACACTCATTAATATTTCACTGTGTTTACTCCAACACTGGCCTTCAAGCCCTCAGAGCTGGATCACTGAGCACAACACAGCAGAGCAATGAGAGAGGAAGAGAGAGGTACGTTTGAGAGAGTGGACTAAAAAAAATAAGATAGGA
Organism: Oncorhynchus mykiss; assembly: GCF_013265735.2. Taxonomy (NCBI): domain Eukaryota; kingdom Metazoa; phylum Chordata; class Actinopteri; order Salmoniformes; family Salmonidae; genus Oncorhynchus; species Oncorhynchus mykiss. The sequence goes on along the minus strand of NC_048566.1, from coordinate 76,857,475 downwards.
AAGAAGGGTATTCTGTTAAACAATAGGTATTAATGTGCATAAGAGAGACACAACGTCTGTGTCTGTGTGTATGTATGTATGTATGTATGTATGTATGTATGTATGTATGTATGTATGTATGTGTATATGTATGTATGTATGTATGTACAGTATGTATGCATGCATGCGTGTGTGTGTGTGTGTGTGTGTGTGTGTGTGTGTGTGTGTGTGTGTGTGTGTGTGTGTAGACGAGCAGTGTATTGACCCACTTTCATCAACGTGGGAAATAAGAGCCAGGCTAACACAGTTCAGCTTTACTCATCCACACACAGCCTTCATGACTATTGATCTCCTCTACCGTCAGTGGGAAAAGCAGATCTGGGTCAGACATTACATTACGTTATACTGCAGATATGTGTCAGCATGCATCTCTGACTCCTGCCTATTAGCTGGCGTCTATCAGTATCAGTACCTCCACACTTTGGCTAAGATGGCTCACATCTATAGCATCAGTGTGCAATGATGTCAGAGATGATCTCTGATCCATCCTATGATCTGTCTGAGGGCTCCATGGGCCAATGAACACGTGTGTGATGCTTAGCCTGTGGGAGAGACGGTTGTGTGTGTTTTTTGGGAAGGTCAGCATTTGTGTGTGTGTGTGTCTGTTGACATGTTAGTTAAGCCCTGCTTTGGTTCTCTGGGCTACTGCTTCTCGGGTCATCATGCTACCAAACAGAGTCTTAGCTAATGATCTGCTAACGTACACGCCCACACATGCATGCGCACATATACACACATGTACACACACTCTCTCTTTCTGCCTCCCTTCTCACCAACCTCTCTCTCCCTTTAAACTCCCCCCATCACCAGGTGTCGTGACTGTCTGCCAAGTGCAGCAATTAAAGCTCTGGGAGAAAAGAGCACCAGATCAGCCATGCCTCTGCAGGGCTACAAGACACACACACATATATACAGTGGGGAGAACAAGTATTTGATACACTGCCGATTTTGCAGGTTTCCCTACTTACAAAGCATGTAGAGGTCTGTAATTTTTATCATAGGTACACTTCAACTGTGAGAGACAGAATCTAAAACAAAAATCCAGAAATTAATTGGCATTTTATTGCATGACATAAGTATTTGATCACCTACCAACCAGTAAGAATTCCGGCTCTCACAGACCTGTTAGTTTTTCTTTAAGAAGCCCTCCTGTTCTCCACTCATTACCTGTATTAACTGTACCTGGACAGGTGTCGTTACCTGACACCTGTCCAGACACTCAATCAAACAGACTCCAACCTCTCCACAATGGCCAAGACCAGGGAGCTGTGTAAGGACATCAGGGATAAAATTGTAAACCTGCACAAGGCTGGGATGGGCTACAAGACAATAGGCAAGCAGCTTGGTGAGAAGGCAACAACTGTTGGCGCAATTATTAGAAAATGGAAGTTCAAGATGACAGTCAATCACCCTCGGTCTGGGGTTCCATGCAAGATCTCACCTTGTGGGGCATCAATGATCACGAGGAAGGTGAGGGATCAGCCCAGAACTACACGGCAGGACCAGGTTAATGACCTGAAGAGAGCTGGGACCACAGTCTCAAAGAAATCCATTAGTAACACACTACGCCGTCATGGATTAAAATCCTGCAGCGCACGTAAGGTCCCCCTGCTCAAGCCAGCGCCCATCTGAAGTTTGCCAATGACCATCTGGATGATCCAGAGGGGGAATGGGAGAAGGTCATGTGGTCTAATGAGACAAAAATAGAGCTTTTTGGTCTAAACTCCACTCGCCGTGTTTGGAGGAAGAAGAAGGATGAGTACAACCCCAAGAACACCATCCCAACCGTGAAGCATGGAGGTGGAAACATCATTCTTTGGGGATGCTTTTCTGCAAAGGGGACAGGATGACAGCACCGTATTGAGGGGAGGATAGATGGGGCCATGTATCGTGAGATCTTGGCCAACAACCTCCTTCCCTCAGTAAGAGCATTGAAGACGGGTCTTGGCTGGGTCTTCCAGCATGACAACGACCCGAAACACACAGCCAGGGCAACTAAGGAGTGGCTCCATAAGAAGCATCTCAAGGACCTGGAGTGGCCTAGCCAGTCTCCAGACCTGAACCCAATAGAAAATCTTTGGAGGGGGCTGAAAGTCCGTATTGCCCAGCGACAGCCCCGAAACCTGAAGGATCTGGTCAAGGACTACAGGAAACGTATGATCTCTGTAATTGCAAACAAAGGTTTCTGTACCAAATATTAAGTTCTGCTTTTCTGATGTATCTAATACTTATGTCATGCAATAAAATGCAAATTACTTACTTACAAATCATACAATTGATTTTCTGGATTTTTGTTTTAGATTCCGTCTCTCACAGTTGAACTGTACCTATGATAAAAATTACAGACCTCCACATACTTTGTAAGTAGAAAAACCTGCAAAATCGGCAGTGTATCAAATATTTGTTCTCCCCACTGTATACAGTGCCTTGCGAAAGTATTCGGCCCCCTTGAACTTTGCGACCTTTTGCCACATTTCAGGCTTCAAACATAAAGATATAAAACTGTATTTTTGTGAAGAATCAACAACAAGTGGGACATAATCATGAAGTGGAACGACATTTATTGGATATTTCAAACTTTTTTAACAAATCAAAAACTGAAAAATTGGGCGTGCAAAATTATTCAGCCCCTTTACTTTCAGTGCAGCAAACTCTCTCCAGAAGTTCAGCGAGGATCTCTGAATGATCCAATGTTGACCTAAATGACTAATGATGATAAATACAATCCACCTGTGTGTAATCAAGTCTCCGTATAAATGCACCTGCACTGTGATAGTCTCAGAGGTCCGTTAAAAGCGCAGAGAGCATCATGAAGAACAAGGAACACACCAGGCAGGTCCGAGATACTGTTGTGAAGAAGTTTAAGGCCGGATTTGGATACAAAAAGATTTCCCAAGCTTTAAACATCCCAAGGAGCACTGTGCAAGCGATAATATTGAAATGGAAGGAGTATCAGACCACTGCAAATCTACCAAGACCTGGCCGTCCCTCTAAACTTTCAGCTCATACAAGGAGAAGACTGATCAGAGATGCAGCCAAGAGGCCCATGATCACTCTGGATGAACTGCAGAGATCTACAGCTGAGGTGGGAGACTCTGTCCATAGGACAACAATCAGTCGTATATTGCACAAATCTGGCCTTTATGGAAGAGTGGCAAGAAGAAAGCCATTTCTTAAAGATATCCATAAAAAGTGTTGTTTAAAGTTTGCCACAAGCCACCTGGGAGACACACCAAACATGTGGAAGAAGGTGCTCTGGTCAGATGAAATCAAAATTTAACTTTTTGGCAACAATGCAAAACGTTATGTTTGGTGTAAAAGCAACACAGCTCATCAACCTGAACACACCATCCCCACTGTCAAACATGGTGGTGGCAGCATCATGGTTTGGGCCTGCTTTTCTTCAGCAGGGACAGGGAAGATGGTTAAAATTGATGGGAAGATGGATGGAGCCAAATACAGGACCATTCTGGAAGAAAACCTGATGGAGTCTGCAAAAGACCTGAGACTGGGATGGAGATTTGTCTTCCAACAAGACAATGATCCAAAACATAAAGCAAAATCTACAATGGAATGGTTCAAAAATAAACATATCCAGGTGTAAGAATGGCCAAGTCAAAGTCCAGACCTGAATCCAATCGAGAATCTGTGGAAAGAACTGAAAACTGCTGTTCACAAATGCTCTCCATCCAACCTCACTGAACTCGAGCTGTTTTGCAAGGAGGAATGGGAAAAAAATGTCAGTCTCTTGATGTGCAAAACTGATAGACATACCCCAAGCGACTTACAGCTGTAATCGCAGCAAAAGGTGGCGCTACAAAGTATTAACTTAAGGGGGCTGAATAATTTTGCACGCCCAATTTTTCAGTTTTTGATTTGTTAAAAAAGTTTGAAATATCCAATAAATGTCGTTCCACTTCATGACTGTGTCCCACTTGTTGTTGATTCTTCACAAAAAAATACAGTTTTATATCTTTATGTTTGAAGCCTGAAATGTGGCAAAAGGTCGCAAAGTTCAAGGGGGCCGAATACTTTCGCAAGGCACTGTATATATATCATTAGGCTGTATTTATATATAAACCTATTGTAAATGTGTATTATTGTTTCTGAGCTTCTGTCAATATTACACAGGTCAGCTAACGGTTACAGACAGGCGAAATAGACTTTATATATGAGTGACTGTGTCCAGCACACTACCACCTGTTGTTATGTTGGGCACCTACTGGGCATATGCTAGGATTGATTTTTTTGTCAATAGCATGTATTGCTAAAAGAAAGGTTTAAGGAATTACAGGCAGGCACCTAATTACTACAAGACAAAACAGTTCGCTCAATCAAGCATGATGATCTTGTAAGTATAAAAACAAAGCCTGAAAAGGTAGTATAATGGGATTAGTGTGGTGTGCAAATATCACATTATTGTTGAAGCACCTCCTCTAAGAGTATGAATTAAGCTGTTTGAGAAGGTTTGAACATTAAGCAACCTGCATACTGTACACATTGTTTGAAGTACAATAGACCAACATAGCTACTGTAGTAGGTCAAAGCTGTGTGCTGGAAAACCTTGGTAGGGCATGGATGAAGTAGCCATTGTGGTGCTCATGTGAATTTCCTTTCTTTTTCGGCTTTAGACCAATCCCTACTTCTCACTGAAAACATGTTTTAATAGACTGATGTGTGGCTATATTGTTACATAGACATCACTATGCACATTACCAACTTCTCATTATCCGCAAAATGACATCACAATACACACACACACACACACACACACACACAGTCACACACACACACTCACCCGCTCACACAATTTGATGTATTGCCTATTATGTATCAGTGACAGGCTTGGCACTGGGCCTAGAGCAGAGTGTAGTTCATGATGTTGGGTATAATAGGACCAGTTAAAAATAACTTTATTATCAAATACACACTCAGACAGACAGAGGACCTCTAGGATTCAAACTATACTCTGGTTTAAATCAAAAGATGGATTCAATGACATTTTTAGTCACCTATGATATGTCTCGACAAGTAAGAAATCAAAAGCTGATCTTCTCCAGCATATAAAAACAACCCAGAGAAAGAGAGGTGTGAGTTTGTGGGGGGGGGGGGGGGGGGGGGGGGTGCATCTATATAAATCAACACCAGGGACAATAAGCACAAAAACATCATCTGTGTGTCTAAGGGAGAGAGAAAAAACAGCTCCACAGTCCATACACAAAAGTAGGAGATAGGCATGCAAAAAACGAATTCCCCTGTGAAGTTGTCATAGTAAGTAGTCCATCAGAAACATTTTCTTCATTATCGTGTTCCTCCCTGCTTTCAATTCATTTATGACATTTCCCCAGACGCCACTGTTACCTAAACACAAAACACACACGCAGGCACTAACACACAACATTTCTCTCTGGGCTGTGAGGCGAAAGTATTACATCCTCGCAAAGATATACACACTCACACATACACACATTTCTCAGTGGGCCGTGAGGCGGAGGTATTAGGCCATTATAGCAACTTTAGAGAAATGAAAACTTCATCTCCAACTCTCCAGAGGCTATTGATTGGCGGAGCTGCAGCTGAGGTACCTCGCTCAGCGTGTGAGTATGTGCGTGTGTGGGAGAGAGAGAGATATTTTTTTCTAAACACAATTCCGCCACTTTCCCAGAGGTGTGAATTAAGAGGTAGCATGCCCCCCCCTCCCCCATCCCCCCGATTCCTGTAGTCCACGATCAGCTCCTTGGTCTTACTGACTTCTAGGGAGAGGTTGTTGTTGTGGCACCAACAACCTGTAGGCTGTCTCATTGTCGCCGGTGATCAAGCCTACTACAGTCGTGTCTGCAGCAAACTTGGTTCCCAAACAGTTGTGGGTGAACAGGGAGTACAGGAGGGGCGTAGCACACATCCCTGTGGGTCAGCGTTGGGGAGGTGATTTTGCCTACCCTCACCACCTGGGATCAGCCCGTCAGGAAGTCCAGGATCCAGTTGCAGAGGGAGGTGTTCAGTCCCAGGGTCCTAAGCTTTGCGATGAGCTTGGAGGGAACAATGGTGTTGAACGCTGAGCTGTAGTCAATGAACAGAATTCTCACATAGGCATTCCTCTTATCTAGGTGGGTGAGGGCAGTGTGGCGTGCAATTGAGATTCCATCGTTGACGGATCTGTTGGGGCGGTATGCAAATTGGAGTGGGTCTAAGGTGTCTGAGATGGAGTTGAGATGTGCCATGACCAGCCTCTCAAAGCACTTCATGATTACAGAAGTGAGTGCTACAGGGCGGTAGTCATTGTGGCATGAAGCCTTAGAGTTCTTGGGAACAGGAATTATGGTGGTCATCTTAAAATGTGTGGGGATTACAGACTGGGACAAGGAGAAGTTGAAAATGACTGTGAATATATACCTGCCAACTGTTCTGCGCATGCTCTGAGGACGCGCACTGGAATATCATCGGGCCCACAGCCTTGCGTGTGTTGACCTGATTAAAGACTTTACTCCTTCTGCCTCAGACAGTGAGACCACCCAATCTTCTGAGTCGGAGGTGGCCATCACACCCAACACGATGTTGTTATTGTCAAAGTGGGCATAAAATGTATTGAGTTTGTCTGATATTATGTTACTTTATGATTTTTTACTTTAGTTTATTTGGTAAAAAATTCTTAACTCTTGAACTGCACTGTTGGTTAAGGGCTTGTAAGTAAGCATTTCACGGTAGGGTCTACACTTGTTGTATTCGGCGCATGTGACAAATAAAGTTTGATTTGATTTGATTAAAAGAGAGATCGTTGGGCTGATCTCATCTGGGTATTCCTTTGTAATCTGTAATGGACTGTAGCCCCTGCCACATGTGGCGGGCATCGCCGCCTGTGTAATATGAGTCCACCTTATTCCTATATTGTCCTTTTGCTCATTTGATGACTCTGCGGAGGTCATAGCGGGACTTCTTGTACTTGTTCCTGTCCTCAGCCGTAACCTCAGGGTTAGCCCTGTATGTGGTTGCCCTATCCTTTAGTTTAGCTCCATCCTCACTGTTAACTGTGGGGAAAACATCACTGAAGCATTGCCTAATGAGGCCGGTAACGGAGGGGGTTAGCTCGTCAATGTTATCGGTAGAGTCTCTAAACATATTCCAATCAGTGCTAACAAACCAGTCCTGTAGCATAATCTCTGATTCTGGAGACCATTCCTCAATGGAGCAAGACACGGTAATTCCTGTTTGAGCTTCTGCTTGTAAACAGGAAGCAGGAGTATGGAGTCATGATCTGATTTCCCGAATGGCGGACGAGGGAGTGCCTTGTATGCTTGCTTGCAGGTAGAATAACAGTGGTCTGCAGTGCCTTGCAAAAGTATTCATCGCCCTGGGCATTTTTCCTATTTTGTTGTATTACAACCTGTCATTTAAATGTATTTTTATTTGTATTTCATTTAATGGACATACACAAAATATTTCAAATTGGTGAAGTGAAATTTAAAAAAAAAAAGTTTATTTTAAATGTATTAAAAAAAAAGAAAAGTCGTACGTGTATATGTATTCACCCCCTTTGCTATGAAGTCCCTAAATAAGACCTGGTGCAACCAATTACCTTCAGAAGTCACATAGTTAAATAAAGTCCACCTGTGTGCAATCTAAGTGTCACATGATCTGTCACATGATCTCAGTAAAAATACACCTGTTCTGTAAGGCCCCAGAGTCTGCAACACCACTAAGCAAGGGGCACCACCAAGCAAGCGGCACCAGAAAGACCAAGGATCTCTCCAAACAGGTCAGGGACAAAGCTGTGGAGAAGTACCGATCAGGGTTGGGTTCTAAAAAAAATATCCCATGCTTTGAACATCCCACGGAGCACCATTAAATCCATTATTAATTATGGAAAGAATATGGCACCACAACAAACCTGCCAAGAGAAGGCCAGCCACCAAAATTCACAGACCAGGCAAGGAGGGCATTAATCAAAAAGGCAACAAAAAGACCAATGATAACCCTGAAGGAGCTGCAAAGCTCCGCCAAAAGGCATGTGGGAGACTCTCCAAACATATGGAAGAAAGTACTCGGAGTGATGAGAGCTTTTTGGCCATCAAGGAAAACTCTATGTCTGGCACAAATCCAACACCTCTCATCACCCTGAGAACACCATCCCCACAGTGAAGCATGGTGGTGGCAGCATCATGCTGCGGGGATGTTTTTCATTGGCAGGGACTGGGAAACTGGTCAGAATTGAAGGAATGATGGATGGCGCTAAATACAGGGAAATTCTTGAGGGAAAACTCTTTCAGTCTTCCAGAGATTTGAGACTGGGACGGAGGTTCACCTTCCAGCGGAACAATGACCCTAAGTATAGTCCCTAAGCAACACTCAAGTGGTTTAAGGGGAAACATTTAAATGTTTTGGAATGGCCTAGTCAAAGCCCAGTCCACAATCCAATTGAGAATCTGTGGTATGACTTAAAGATTGCTGTACACCAGCAGAACCCATCCAACTTGAAGGAGCTGGAGCAGTTTTGCCTTGAAGAATGGGCAAAAATCCCAGTGGCTAGATGTGCCAAGCTTATAGAGACATACCCCAAGAGACTTGCAGCTGTAATTGCTGCAAAAGGTGTCTCTACAACGTATTTACTTTGGGGGGGTGAATAGTTATGCACGCTCAAGTTTTCAGTTTTTTCGTCTTATTTTTTGTTTGTTTCACAATAAAAAATATATTGCATCTTCACAAACTTCACACATTTTAATTCCAGGTTGTAAGGCAACAAAATAGTGAAAATGACAAGGGGGGAGAATTATTTTGCAAGATGCTGTAGGACTTTATCACCCCTAGTGGCAAGGGAGACGTGTTGATGGAAGTTGGGCATCGCGTCTCTTCTGGCAACCAGAAAAGCATCCCCTGGATGTACATTTTCCTGCTTTGTTATAGCATCGTACATTCAGTTCCAGCTTATTTGTCTTGTCCTGAAAACTCCCTCGGGAGGTAAAAGGGTCGGCATTTGACCATCAGGTATTCCAAGGTGGGTGAACAATGGGTCGACACTTTCATTCACCATGCTCAAGTCAGGACAACAGTTGATGTTGATGAAGAGGCAAACCCCTCCCCCCTCTATTTCCCCAACTCCACTGTCCTGTCCGCAAAGTGAATGGAGAGGTCATCGAGTTAGATAGCCACGAGGGGTATCTTGTCCGAGAGCCATGTTTCAGAAAAGCAGAGAATATTGCAGTTTCGAGAGTTAACAAATTCGCGATCGGAGGTGATCCATTTTATTATCAAGTGACTTGGCCAGTAGAATGGAGGAAAGAGGTGGCCGGTTCTCCATTTGCCTTAATCTCGCCAGGATCCCCCCCCCCCCCCCTGTACTGCAGCGCCAGCCGTGCCATCAGAGTCCCTGGGTTCGCGCCCAGGCTCTGTCGTAACCGGCCGCGACCGGGAGGTCCGTGGGGCGACGCACAATTGGCCTATTGTCGTCCGGGTTAGGGAGGGCTTGGTCGGTAGGGATGTCCTTGTCTCATCGCGCACCAGCGACAGCGCAGTGCGCCCGGCCCGCCACAAGGTTGCCAGGTGCACGGTGTATCCTCCGACATATTGGTGCGGCTGGCTTCCGGGTTGGATGCGCGCTGTGTTAAGAAGCAGTACGGCTGGTTGGGTTGTGTATCGGAGGATGCATGACTTTCAACCTTCGTCTCTCCCGAGCCCGTACGGGAGTTGTAGCGATGAGACAAGATAGTAGCTACTACAACAATTGGATACCACGAAATTGGGGAGAAAAAGGGGGTAAAATTTACAAAAAAAAAAAAAAAGTAACTCTCATGTTCAAAAGTTCTTGTTGGTGTAACAGTATAACTTGTAACTAGACCATCCCCTCGCCCATACCCGGGCGTGAACCAGGGACCGACCCTCTGCACACATCAACAACAGTCACCCACGAAGCATCGCTCCACAAAACCGCGGCCCTTGCTGAGCAAGGGGAACTACTACTTCAAGGTCTCAGAGCAAGTGACGTCACCGATTGAAACGCTATTTAGCGTGCACCACCGCTAACTAAGCTAGCCGTTTCACATCAGTTACACTCACCCCCCTTTTGACCTCCTCCTTTTCCGCAGCAACCAGTGATCCGGGTCAATGTAACAGTATAACTTTATACCGTCCCCTCGCCTATACCCTGGCGCGAACCAGGGACCCTCTGCACACATCAACAACAGTCACCCTCGAAGCATCGTTATCCATCGCTCCACAAAAGCAGAGCAAGGGGAACTACTACTTCAAGGTCTCAGAACAAGTGACGTCACCGATTGAAACGCTATTTAGCGCGCACCACCGCTAACTAAGCTAGCCGTTTCACATCCGTTACATTGGTTGTAAGAAATGACAGGGGATACATTTTGTGAAAAGAAAGTAAAGATAAACGACAAAAGAATCACAAAATAGCAAAGTTGGGTCGAAGCTTGTAAAACGGCGGCCATCCAGTATGGCGCCATGTTCGTCTTGATAGTGAAGCAGGGATTCATTGTGGCAGAGATCACTACATCTATGAGAGAGGGACGCTGCAGGCTCCACTCCCAGTACAACACACAGATGTTGAGACTGTCTCCCTTTCATCTCCACTGGCTCACTCACAAACACGCATATACGAATGTACACACCACACATGCACGCATGTGCACCCACAGGTAACTGCACACACACTTTCATCCCCTCTCCCTCCTCTTATATAATTCTGTTCCACATGTACGTGCGCCCTGGTGGTGGGGTTGTTATGGAAACCCAGGTTAGGCAGTGTGTGTGTGTGTGTGTGTGTGTGTGTGTGTGTGTGTGTGTGTGTGAGCTGGTGTGTGTGTGAATGGGAGCTGGTGTGTGTGTGTCTGTGTGTGTGTGTGTGTGTGTGTGTGTGTGTGTGTGTGTGTGTGTGTGTGTGTGTGTGTGTGTGTGTGTGTGAGTGAGTGAGTGAGTGAGTGAGTGAGTGAGTGAGTGAGTGAGTGAGACAGACAGAGCACAGACAGAGCAAGAGAGAGACAGGGAGAGAAATATAAAGAATAATGTTGTTTAATTGATTTAACAGTGAGCTCTGGAGCGTGTCTACAGCTTCACCTCTCTAAAGGATTCAAGGTGCCTTTTTTGCCAGAGGAGCAGCTGCACTACCTGTTCCCATTTGTACTGTTCTGAGCTACACACACACACATTGTGACGGTCCTCAGTCCCAGCGAGGGGTAAGTAATTAACATTGGTTGAGGGTAATGATCACTAAGGGGGATGAGAGGAGAGGCTCCACTGAAGTATTCTCTCTAATTACTTTCTGCCCCTACACCTAATGGAGCTGGTGTGTGTGTGTTTGGGAGCTGGTGTGTGTGTGTATGGGATCTGGTGTGTGTGTATGGGATCTGGTGTGTGTGTGTATGGGAGCTGGTGTGTGTGTGTGTGTGTGTGTGTGTGTGTGTGTGTGTGTGTGTGTGTGTGTGTGTGTGTGTGTGTGTGCGTGCGTGCGTGTGTGTGTGTATGTATATTCCTAATATGGAACAGGCACTCTCTTCCACTATGGTCCAAGGACTGCCTCAGCTCTCTATTCTTCCATCAGTACTAAACTCCAGCCACTCCTGCTGAGAAACACTTCAAGTCCCTGACTCTGAACTGCTCCACTGAACACACCATGTGGACCGATGTGGAAAAGTGGTCCAAATCCAATAGAGTGATCAAGGCAGCACTGTACATCAAGTTACCCAGGTATTTACACTGTTTAGAAAGTTATAACTGGTAGTTATACAAAGCTGATGTATGCTGTAATGAAGTCTGATATAACATATACAGTGCCTTGCGAAAGTATTCGGCCCCCTTGAACTTTGCGACCTTTTGCCACATTTCAGGCTTCAAACATAAAGATATAAAACTGTATTTTTTTGTGAAGAATCAACAACAAGTGGGACACAGTCATGAAGTGGAACGACATTTATTGGATATTTCAAACTTTTTTAACAAATCAAAAACTGAAAAATTGGGCGTGCAAAATTATTCAGCCCCTTTACTTTCAGTGCAGCAAACTCTCTCCAGAAGTTCAGTGAGGATCTCTGAATGATCCAATGTTGACCTAAATGACTAATGATGATAAATACAATCCACCTGTGTGTAATCAAGTCTCCGTATAAATGCACCTGCACTGTGATAGTCTCAGAGGTCCGTTAAAAGCGCAGAGAGCATCATGAAGAACAAGGAACACACCAGGCAGGTCCGAGATACTCTTGTGTGGAAGTTTAAAGCCGGATTTGGATACAAAAAGATTTCCCAAGCTTTAAACATCCCAAGGAGCACTGTGCAAGCGATAATTTTGAAATGGAAGGAGTATCAGACCACTGCAAATCTACCAAGACCTGGCCGTCCCTCTAAACTTTCAGCTCATACTCATGATCAGAGATGCAGCCAAGAGGCCCATGATCACTCTGGATGAACTGCAGAGATCTACAGCTGAGGTGGGAGACTCTGTCCATAGGACAACAATCAGTCGTATATTGCACAAATCTGGCCTTTATGGAAGAGTGGCAAGAAGAAAGCCATTTCTTAAAGATATCCATAAAAAGTGTCGTTTAAAGTTTGCCACAAGCCACCTGGGAGACACACCAAACATGTGGAAGAAGGTGCTCTGGTCAGATGAAACCAAAATTGAACTTTTTGGCAACATTGCAAAATGTTATGTTTGGCGTAAAAGCAACACAGCTGAACACACCATCCCCACTGTCAAACATGGTGGTGGCAGCATCATGGTTTGGGCCTGCTTTTCTTCAGCAGGGACAGAGAAGATGGTTAAAATTGATGGGAAGATGGATGGAGCCAAATACAGGACCATTCTGGAAGAAAACCTGATGGAGTCTGCAAAAGACCTGAGACTGGGACGGAGATTTGTCTTCCAACAAGACAATGATCCAAAACATAAAGCAAAATCTACAATGGAATGGTTCAACAATAAACATATCCAGGTGTTAGAATGGCCAAGTCAAAGTCCAGACCTGAATCCAATCGAGAATCTGTGGAAAGAACTGAAAACTGCTGTTCACAAATGCTCTCCATCCAACCTCACTGAGCTCGAGCTGTTTTGCAAGGAGGAATGGGAAAAAATGTCAGTCTCTCGATGTGCAAAACTGATAGAGACATACCCCAAGTGATTTACAGCTGTAATCGCAGCAAAAGGTGGCGCTACAAAGTATTAACTTAAGGGGCTGAATAATTTTGCACGCCCAATTTTTCAGTTTTTGATTTGTTAAAAAAGTTTGAAATATCCAATAAATGTCGTTCCACTTCATGATTGTGTCCCACTTGTTGTTGATTCTTCACAAAAAAATACAGTTTTATATCTTTATGTTTGAAGACTGAAATGTGGTAAAAGGTCGCAAAGTTCAAGGGGGCCGAATACTTTCGCAAGGCACTGTATCTACATGTAGAACATGAAGTATCATTTCCATATTGAGAGTTACACACCCATATTGAGCTAGCCTAGAGATGTTAGTGTAAACTGTACTATGTTGCTGTGAGCAGCTGGCTGCTGTTTGCCTGCAGGCGGTCTGCTGTTCTGACGGCTAAACACAGAAAGCAGTGGTGCAGCTAACACAGCTAACACAGCTAACACAGCTAACACAGGACTGCCATCTAGTCTGGAGAAGACGGAGACTTAGGGGGAGGCGAAGACAGATACAGACTCAGTCAAGCTCTATTGCCCAAACTCGCACACCCCCCTCTCCCCTACTCTCTCTGCCCCTCTCTGTTGTTGGAAATTAACTCCATTGAGGACTTAGGTAGCTATCCAGTATGATGTGATTCAGAGGGAGATCTAAGTGGAAGTACCAATCTTCGTAGCAATTACTAATACACCACCATTCAGTTAAAGAACCCAAAGCCAGACAGACTGGTGACCTGAAGAAGAAGTCACAGTATTCAAGACATCTAGGCTACATCATCTAACGTGGGACAACAGCCTCAAATCTGGCTAATATAATGGCATTGGTCTGTTCAGTTCAGTCTTGATACTCACACTAACATAATAAACACAGTGTTTGGCAAATCAGCTGTTGGCTGAGTCCTTAAAACCAACGTGGAGATAGACACGGCCGCCCCTTGGGACAGGAAATGTCAGGAAATGTCATATCGTAGTTATCTTCTCAGAGATGATTTTGTACAATACTATATCCCCCCACTGGCATTCATAGAAATGAGGGTTGAGGCATTTTGTTAAACAATCTTTCACTTATCGCTCATTTAAATCAACCCAGAGGAGGCAAAGCAACATCAGGAGAGAGAGAGGGATGTAGTGAGAGAGAGGGAGGGAGAGAGAAAGGTGAGGGAGGGGGGATGTAGTGAGACAGAGAGAGACAGAGAGAGAGAGAGAGAAGCTATATTTTATTTCCAAAAGCCAATAAGAAAAATACATTACATTACTTTATAAGGACTGAATGCTAAATTAAGGCTGCCAAGCTTGATACAGCTTCAATTAGCACTGACGTGTCAAGTGAGAGGTGTCAAAGCCCTTTAGCCAAACTATGGCAGGAAAGTACCACAGTCTACTCCAACCAAATGGAGAGGCCTTAGAAGCTGCCGCTTGCTGTTCAGAGTTTATTAAAATATAGTACCATGTGTATGTAAAGAATGATAAGGCAAGAAAATATCACAAAATTAAGCTTATGGAGAACTATTATAAAAATGGGAACATCAGCAACCTCATCTTCTACACAAACCAGGGGGGGGGGGGGGGGGGGGGGGTGTTAACGAGGGGTGAAAGCTCAGGATACTAGACAACGAGGACTTTGAGTCAGCTAATATAAATCTGTACAAGTCTGGAACAGTATTGGTACAGGGCAACCACAAACAGTTTCAGCTGGACTTTCACCTAATCAAAGAATTAGCCCAGCAGGAAGAACAGAGCACTAAAGGAGAGGATCAGACTGCTGGAGGAGAGGGTGAGGGGGATGGTGTGTGACAGAGAACAACCCACTATAAAGGTGGCTACCCCGCAGAGAAGCCAGCAGAACAGCTCACTTCAGCACCCGACAAAAGTCTCGACACCACAGCAGAATAGTCCAAATCAGACCCGGACCATAGAGTCGACACCACAGCAGAACAGTCCACATCAGACCTGGACCATAGAGTCGACACCACAGCAGAACAGTCCACATCAGACCCTGACCATAGAGTCGACACCACAGCAGAACAGTCCAAATCAGACCCGGACCATAGAGTCGACACCACAGCAGAACAGTCCACATCAGACCTGGACCATAGAGTCGACACCACAGCAGAACAGTCCACATCAGACCCTGACCATAGAGTCGACACCACAGCAGAACAGTCCACATCAGACCCTGACCATAGAGTCGACATCACAGCAGAACAGTCCACATCAGACCCTGACCATAGCGTTAACATCACAGCAAAACATAGAAATGAAGAACCCCAAGCCCAGGGGATCTCACCCCCTCTGAGCACTCCCCTGTAAGCCAACCTGATAGCCCTCCTGACAACCACCCACACCCACTGAGGACATACACAAGACACAGATACTCCTTATGGACTCAAATGGGAAAAATATAGAAGAAAATAAACATTTTCCCAAACACAGTGTGTCTAAACTTTGGTGTCTAAACACCCAGCGCGCCCTTGATCTTCTGTCTGAGGACCAACTAGGTTCACCTAGCCACATAATACACACAGCAAGAAAGGGTGGCCACAGCACTGAAGGGAGTGATTGAAAAAGCTTCTTCTACTTTCCACAAAATCTCCACCCTGCTACCATGAAAAGACTTCCACCCTGCTACCATACAGCAGGTAAACGCAAGTATTTCCCATGACTGTGCCTCAAAACCAAATGTTTTCCTGGCCCACCACTCCACTCTGGACTTGAACAGCCTCTATCACCAGGTCCACCTATACAAGGCAGCAGTGCACACCTTCGCAGACCTACATCCAGACCACAACACCACCAAAGTCAACCATGCCTACACCCCATTTAGGCCCCCAAAAATCAGACCTATGCCCCTCCTGCCCACCCCAAACAGGCCCAACCAAGCACCCCACCTCCTGAAAGAGGGCCTCAACATGGAAGTCACACATATGCCCAGGCTGTGAGCGGGCAAACAGGCCCAACCCCCACTCTTACACTAGACTAAGCCAATGGCATGTACCAGATGCTCAGGAGGCTCTGCTCACACTTACTAGGCTGAGGCCAAACCACACGACCAACAACATTGGACACTTTATGGAACACAAAGCCTTCACTATCTCATCCTGGAATATTCAAAGCCTGAGGTCATCGGTCTTTGGCCTGAAGAGCAGGAATCTGGACTTCATCAAAGAATTCGGAAATACAGACCTTGTCATCCTGTATATATCAATAATGTAGCTCTTACTGCGGGTGATTCCTTGATCCACCTCTACGCAGACGACACCATTCCGTATACTTCTGGCCCATCTTTGGACACTGTGTTAACAAACCTCCAAACAAGCTTCAATGCCATACAACACTCCTTCCGTGGCCTCCAACTGCTCTTAAACGCAAGTAAAACTAAATGCATGCTCTTCGACCGATCGCTGCCCACACCCGCCCGCCCGACTAGCATCACTACACTGGATGGTTCTGACTTATGAATATGAATATGTGGACAACTACAAATACCTAGGTGTCTGGCTAGACTGTAAGCTCTCCTTCCAGACTCATATTAAGCATCTCCAATCCAAAATTAAATCTAGAATCGGCTTCCTATTTCGTAACAAAGCTTCCTTCACTCACGCTGTCAAACATACCCTCGTGAAACTGACAATCCTCCCAATCCTCGACTTCGGTGATGCCATTTACAAAATAGCCTCCAACACTCTACTCAGCAAACTGGATGCAGTCTATTACAGTGCCATCCGTTTTTTCACCAAAGCCCCATATACTACCCACCACTGCGACCTGTATGCTCTCGTTGGCTGGCCCACGCTACATATTCGTCGCCAGACCGACTGGCTCCAGGTCATCTATAAGTCTTTGCCTTATCTCAGCTCACTGGTCACCATAACAACACCCACATGTAGCACGCGCTCCAGCAGGTATATTTCACTGGTCATCCCCAAAGCCAACACCTTGTTTGGCCGCCTTTCCTCCCAGTTCTCTGCTGCCAATGACTGGAACGAATTGCAAAAATCACTGAAGTTGGAGACTTACATCTCCCTCACTAACTTTAAGTGTCAGCTGTCAGAGCAGTTTACCGATCACTGCAGCTGAACATAGCCCATCCGATAGCCCATCCAACTACCTACCTCATCCCCATATTGTTTTTATTTACTTTTTTTTGCTCTTTTGCACACCAGTATTTCTACTTGCACATCATAATCTGCACATCTATCACTCCAGTGTTAATTTGCTAGATTGTAATTACTTCGCTATTATGGCCTATTTATTGCCTTACCTCCCTACTCCATTTGCACACATTGTATATAGATTTTTCTATTGTGTTATTGACTGTACTTTTTTTATCCCACTGCTTTGCTTTATATTGGCCAGGTCGCAGTTGTAAATGAGAACTTGTTCTCAACTGGCCTACCTGGTTAAATAAAGGTGGGAAAAAAATAAATAGAAAACAAGAAACCTGGTGTAGAGGAGACGGACCCACTGGTTGCCCTCTAGGTTACAGAGCGCTGGTAGTCCCATCCACCAAACTACCTGGTGTGAAACACGGAAGGGACTCAGGGGGTATGCTAATTTGATATAGAGCAGACCTAACTCACTCCATTAAATTAATCAAAACAGGAACATTTTACATTTGGCTAGAAATTCAAAAGCAAATTATCTTAACAGAGAAAAATGTCCTCCTGTGTGCTACCTATATCCCCCCACTAGAATCCCCATACTTTAAATGAAGACAGCTTCTCCATCCTGGAGGGGGAAATCAATCATTTCCAGACCCAGGGACATGTACTAGTCTGTGGCGACCTAAATGCCAGAACCAGACAAGAACCTGACACCGTCAGCACACAGGGGGACAAACACCTGCCTGGAGGTGACATCATTCCCTCCCCCATATGCACCCAAAGGCACAACTATGACAACATATCCAACAAAACGGATTACAACTCCTGCAGCTCTGTCACACGCTGGGTATGTACATAGTCAATGGTAGGCTTCGAGGGGACTCCTATGGTAGGTACACCTATAGCTCATCTCTTGGCAGTAGTAATGTAGACTACTTTATCACTGACCTCAACCCAGAGTCTCTCAGAGCGTTCACAGTCAGCCCACTGACACCCTTATCAGACCACAGCAAAATCACAGTCTTCTTGAACGGAGCAATACTCAATCATAAGGCATCAAAGCCAAAGGAACTGAGTAACATTAAGAAATGCAAGAGATGGAAGGAATGTAGTTTGGAAACCTACCAAAAAACAATTAGGCAACAACAAATTCTATCCCTTTTAGACAACTTCCTGGACAAGACGTTCCACTGTAATAGTGAAGGTGTAATCTTGGCAGTAGAAAATCTTAACAGTATATTTGACTTCTCAGCTTCCCTATCAAATCTAAAAAATCTCAAATAGAAAACCAAAGAAAATGAACAACAATGACAAATGGTTTGATGAAGAATGCAAAAATCTAAGAAAGAAATTGAGAAACCTGTCCAACCCAAAATATAAAGACCGGAAAACCCGAGTCTAGACCAGAATTAGGCCGATAACCGCTAATTGTCAAGATCCAGAAAAGAGCCGTTAAATTCTACAACCACCTAAAAGGAAGCGATTCCCAAACCTCCCATAACAAAGCTATCACCTACAGAGAGATGAACCTGGAGAAGTAAGCAAGCTGGTCCTGGGGCTCTGTTCACAAACACACCCCACAGAGCCCCAGGGCAGAAACACAATTAGACCCAACAAAATAATGAGAAAACAAAATGATAATTACTTGACACATTGGATAGAATTAACAAAAAAACTGAGCAAACTAGAATGCTATTTGGCCCTAAACAGAGAGTACACAGTGGCAGAATACTTGACCACTGTGACTGACCCAAACTTAAGGAAAGCTTTAACTATGTACAGTCTCAGTCAGCATAGTCTTGCTATTGAAAAAGGTCACCATAGGCAGACCTGGCTCTCAAGAGAAGACAGGCTATGTACACACTGCCCACAAAATTAGATGGAAACTCAGATGCACTTCCTAACTTCCTGCCCAATGTATGACCATATTAGAGACACATATTTCCCTCAGATTACACAGATCAACAAAGAATTCGAAAGCAAACCCAATTTTGATAAACTCCCATATCTACGGGGTGAAACACCACTGTGTGCCATCACAGCAGCAATACAGTGCCTTGCGAAAGTATTCGGCCCCCTTGAACTTTGCGACCTTTTGCCACATTTCAGGCTTCAAACATAAAGATATAAAACTGTATTTTTTTGTGAAGAATCAACAACAAGTGGGACACAATCATGAAGTGGAACGACATTTATTGGATATTTCAAACTTTTTTAACAAATCAAAAACTGAAAAATTGAGCGTGCAAAATTATTCAGCCCCTTTACTTTCAGTGCAGCAAACTCTCTCCAGAAGTTCAGTGAGGATCTCTGAATGATCCAATGTTGACCTAAATGACTAATGATGATAAATACAATCCACCTGTGTGTAATCAAGTCTCCGTATAAATGCACCTGCACTGTGATAGTCTCAGAGGTCCGTTAAAAGCGCAGAGAGCATCATGAAGAACAAGGAACACACCAGGCAGGTCCGAGATACTGTTGTGAAGAAGTTTAAAGCCGGATTTGGATACAAAAATATTTCCCAAGCTTTAAACATCCCAAGGAGCACTGTGCAAGCGATAATATTGAAATGGAAGGAGTATCAGACCACTGCAAATCTACCAAGACCTGGTCGTCCCTCTAAACTTTCAGCTCATACAAGGAGAAGACTGATCAGAGATGCAGCCAAGAGGCCCATGATCACTCTGGATGAACTGCAGAGATCTACAGCTGAGGTGGGAGACTCTGTCCATAGGAAAACCTGATGGAGTCTGCAAAAGACCTGAGACTGGGACGGAGATTTGTCTTCCAACAAGACAATGATCCAAAACATAAAGCAAAATATACAATGGAATGGTTCAAAAATAAACATATCCAGGTGTTAGAATGGCCAAGTCAAAGTCCAGACCTGAATCCAATCGAGGATCTGTGGAAAGAACTGAAAACTGCTGTTCACAAATGCTCTCCATCCAACCTCACTGAGCTCGAGCTGTTTTGCAAGGAGGAATGGGAAAAAATGTCAGTCTCTCGATGTGCAAAACTGATAGAGACATACCCCAAGCGACTTACAGCTGTAATCGCAGCAAAAGGTGGCGCTACAAAGTATTAACTTAAGGGGGCTGAATAATTTTGCACGCCCAATTTTTCAGTTTTTGATTTGTTAAAAAAGTTTGAAATATCCAATAAATGTCGTTCCACTTCATGATTGTGTCCCACTTGTTGTTGATTCTTCACAAAAAAATACAGTTTTATATCTTTATGTTTGAAGCCTGAAATGTGGCAAAAGGTCGCAAAGTTCAAGGGGGCCGAATACTTTCGCAAGGCACTGTATTTGTGACCTGTTGCCATGAGAAAAGGGCAACCAGTGAAGAACAAACACCATTGTAAATACAACCTATATTTATTTTTATTTATTTTCCCTTTTGACTTTAACCATTTGTACATCGTTACAACACTGTATATATATAATATGACATTTGCAACGTCTTTATTATTTTGGAACTTCTGTGAGTGTAATGTTTACTGTTCATTTTTATTGTTTATTTCATTTTTGTATTTTATCTACTTCACTTGCTTTGGCAATGTTAACATATGTTTCCCATGCCAATAAAGCCCCTTGAATTGAATTGAGAGAGAGAGAAGCAAAGAGAGGAGTAAGAGATTCATGTGACTCAATTAGCAGAGGAGTTGTAGCGTGTTTTCTCCATTATGCTACTTTGCTAATGCTAATCCCTTCCTCTGAGGCTGAACAATTAGCACATTGCAAAGCTCCTGTTTGATATTGAGATTTCCAACTGTGTGTGTGTGTGTGTGTGTGTGTGTGTGTGTGTGTGTGTGTGTGTGTGTGTGTGTGTGTGTGTGTGTGTGTGTGTGTGTGTGCGTGAGTGTGAGTGTGCGTGTGTATTCCTAATATGTGTGTAGAAACCCCTAACTCCTGTGTTTGATATAGAGATTTCCTTAATTTCCATCAGACATTTACATTGTTTGGTAAAAACAGGTTCCTCATCCTCTCCTAGGACATGAACACACACAGCTATGTGTGAAACAGGCTAAAACAGATGTTTAATTCCTTCAACTTACCATGACATCAACACCAGACTAACAAATACCTTTTGAAGAAAATGTAATAACTAGTGTGATAAGGTACAGTAAATATGTCATAGCATTTGATCACATCATAACAGCGTGATAATGTTTGTGAACGGTATTTTGTTGTTGCTTTTTTGCAGCTTCAGCAACTAACCAGCACAACTTTCCAATTATTGTCCGCATTTAAACAGTGCTTCAAAACAGAGTGAGTCCATAGGAGCCAGCATGTCTGTCTGTGTCAATTCTCTGTGGTTCAGTATCTGACAGCTCTCTGAGCTCTGAGCAGATTGGGATTTTACTGAGGCCCAGTGAATATTTACACCCTTTTAAACATTAAACCAGCTGGGGACACACAGAGCAGAAGGAACAGGGTGGGAAGGAGACCACTGCCCAGTTCACTATTTGATAGAAATAGGCCTAATCTGCTGTTTTTCTTTTATAAAAGTTTTATAGTCTGAACTATCTGAACATAACTGCAGGATTTACTTGTGTGTGTAACTTGTGAAATAACAGTATGTGGTGTGATTACTTAACATTCACATCCAGGGCTTAACATTCTGCTCCCTATATCTGCGTCCCTTTACACTTGCACGCGCACACACACACACAAGGTCTTTGGCTCTCACTAATCATTCCATCCATTTCCTTTATTAATGCAAATGACAGCGTTGAAGCAACACAGAGAATAATGGAGTGTTGTACTCCAGTAAAATAAAATACTTCAATTTAAACACCATTCATCTCTTTCACGCTCTCCCCACTCTCATTCTATCTCTGGCTCCCCCTCGCTTTCTCTCTTCTCTGTCCCTACTTCCCTTTCTCTCTTCTCTGTCCATACCTCCCCTTTCTCTCTTCTCTGTCCCTACTTCCCTTTCTCTCTTCTCTGTCCCTACTTCCCTTTCTATCTTCTCTGTCCCTACCTCGCTTTCTCTCTTCTCTGTCCATACTTCCCTTTCCCTTTTCTCTGTCCCTACCTCCCCTTTCTCTCTTCTCTGTCCCTACTTCCCTTTCTCTCTTCTCTGTCCATACCTGCCCTTTCACCCTTCTCTGTCCCTACCTCCCCTTTCTCTCTTCTCTGTCCCTACCTCCCTTTCTCTCTTCTCTGTCCATACCTCCCCTTTCTCCCTTCTCTGTCCCTACCTCCCCTTTCTCTCTTCTCTGTCCCTACCTCCCTTTCTCTCTTCTCTGTCCCTACTTCCCTTTCTCTCTTCTCTGTCCCTACTTCCCTTTCTATCTTCTCTGTCCCTACCTCGCTTTCTCTCTTCTCTGTCCATACTTCCCTTTCCCTTTTCTCTGTCCCTACCTCCCCTTTCTCTCTTCTCTGTCCCTACTTCCCTTTCTCTCTTCTCTGTCCATACCTGCCCTTTCACCCTTCTCTGTCCCTACCTCCCCTTTCTCTCTTCTCTGTCCCTACCTCCCTTTCTCTCTTCTCTGTCCATACCTCCCCTTTCTCCCTTCTCTGTCCCTACCTCCCCTTTCTCTCTTCTCTGTCCCTACCTCCCTTTCTCTCTTCTCTGTCCCTACCTCCCTTTCTCTCTTCTCTGTCCCTACCTTCCTTTCTCTCTTCTCTGTCCATACCTCCCTTTCTCTCTTCTCTGTCCATACCTCCCTTTCTCTCTTCTCTGTCTGAACCTCCCTTTCTCTCTTCTCTGTCCCTACCTTCCTTTCTCTCTTCTCTGTCCCTACCTTCCTTTCTCTTTCTTCTCTGTCCAATTCTCCCTTTCTCTCTTCTCTGTCCATACCTCCATTTCTCTCTTCTCTGTCCCTACCTCCCTTTCTCTCTTCTCTGTCCCTACCTACCTCCCTTTCTCTCTTCTCTGTCCCTACCTACCTCCCTTTCTCTCTTCTCTGTCCCTACCTTCCTTTCTCTCTTCTCTGTCCATACCTCCCTTTCTCTCTTCTCTGTCCATACCTCCCTTTCTCTCTTCTCTGTCCGTACCTCCCTTTCTCTCTCTTCTCTGTCCATACCTTCCTTTCTCTCTTCTCTGTCCCTACCTCCCTTTCTCTCTTCTCTGTCCATACCTCCCTTTCTCTCTCTTCTCTGTCCATACCTCCCATTCTCTCTTCTCTGTCCCTACCTCCCTTTCTCTCTTCTCTGTCCCTACCTACCTCCCTTTCTCTCTTCTCTGTCCATACCTCCCTTTCTCTCTTCTCTGTCCCTACCTACCTCCCTTTCTCTCTTCTCTGTCCCTACCTCCCTTTCTCTCTTCTCTGTCCGTACCTCCCTTTCTCTCTTCTCTGTCCATACCTCCCTTTCTCTCATCTCTGTCCCTACTTCCCTTTCTCTTCTCTGTCCATACCTCCCTTTCTCTCTTCTCTGTACATACCTCCCTTTCTCTCTTCTCTGCCTCTACCTCCCTTTCTCTCTTCTCTGTCCATACCTCCCTTTCTCTCTCCTCTGTACATACCTCCCTTTCTCTCTTCTCTGTCCCTACCTCCCTTTCTCTCTTATTTGTCCCTACCTCCCCTTTCTCTCTTATCTGTCCCTACCTCTCTTTCTCTCTTCTCTGTCCATACCTCCCTTTCTCTCTCTTCTCTGTCCATACCTCACTTTCTCTCTTCTCTGTCCATACCTCCCTTTCTCTCTTCTCTGTCCATCTCCCCCTTTCTCTCTTCTCTGTCCCTACCTTCCTTTCTCTCTTCTCTGTCCGTACCTCCCTTTCTCTCTTCTCTGTCCATACCTCCCTTTCTCTCTCCTCTGTACATACCTCCCTTTCTCTCTTCTCTGTCCCTACCTACCTCCCTTTCTCTCTTCTCTGTCCGTACCTCCCTTTCTCTCTTCTCTGTCCCTACCTCCCTTTCTCTCTTCTCTGTCCATACCTCCCTTTCTCTCTTCTCTGTCCCTACCTCCCTTTCTCTCTTCTCTGTCCCCACCTACCTCCCTTTCTTTCTTCTCTGTCCCTACCTCCCTTTCTCTCTTCTCTGTACGTAACTCCCTTTCTCTCTTCTCTGTCCGTACCTCCCTTTCTCTCTTCTCTGTCCCTACCTCCCTTGCTCTCTTCTCTGTCTCTACCTCCCTTTCTCTCTTCTCTGTCCATACCTCCCTTTCTCTCTTCTCTGTCCCTACCCCCCTTTCTCTCTTCTCTTCTCTGTCCCTACCTCCCTTTCTCTCTTCTCTGTCCCTACCTCCCTTTCTCTCTTCTCTGTCCCTACATACCTCCCTTTCTCTATTCTCTGTCCATACCTCCATTTCTCTCTTCTCTGTACGTAACTCCCTTTCTCTCTTCTCTGTCCGTACCTCCCTTTCTCTCTTCTCTGTCCATAACCTCCCTTTCTCTCGTCTCTGTCCCTACCTCCCTTTCTCTCTTCTCTGTCCATACCTCCCTTTCTCTCTTCTCTGTCCCTACCTCCCCTTCTCTCTTCTCTGTCTCTACCTCCCTTTCTCTCTTCTCTGTCCTTACCTCCCTTTCTCTCTCCTCTGTACATACCTCCCTTTCTCTCTTCTCTGTCCCTACCTCCCTTTCTCTCTTCTCTGTCCGTACCTCCCTTTCTCTCTTCTTTGTCCATACCTCCCCTTTCTCTCTTATCTGTCCCTACCTCCCTTTCTCTCTTCTCTGTCCGTACCTCCCTTTCTCTCTTCTCTGTCCCTACCTCTCTTTCTCTGTCCCTACCTCCCTTTCTCTCTTCTCTGTCTCTACCTCCCTTTCTCCCTTCTCTGTCCAAACCTCCCTTTCTCTCTTCTCTGCCCCTACCCCGCTTTCTTTCTTCTCTGTCCCTACCTCCCTTTCTCTCTTCTCTGTCTCTACCTCCCTTTCTCTCTTCTCTGTCCATACCTCCCTTTCTCTCTCCTCTGTACATACCTCCCTTTCTCTCTTCTCTGTCCCTACCTCCCTTTCTCTCTTCTTTGTCCATACCTCCCCTTTCTCTCTTATCTGTCCCTACCTCCCTTTCTCTCTTCTCTGTGCATACCTCCCTTTCCCTCTCTTCTCTGTCCATACCTCACTTTCTCTCTTCTCTGTCCACACCTCCCTTTCTCTTTTCTCTGTCCACACCTCCCTTTCTCTTTTCTCTGTCCATACCTCCCTTTCTCTCTTCTCTGTCCCTACCTTCCTTTCTCTCTTCTCTGTCCCGACCTCCCTTTCTCTCTTCTCTGTCCATACCTCCCTTTCTCTCTCTTCTCTGTCCCTACCTCCCTTTCTCTCTTCTCTGTCCCTACCTCCTTTTCTCTCTTCTCTGTCCCTACCTCCCTTTCTCTCTTCTCTGTCCGTACCTCCCTTTCTCTCTTTGTCCATACCTCCCTTTCTCTCTTCTCTGTCCATACCTCCCTTTCTCTCTTCTCTGTCCCTACCTCCCTTTCTCTCTTATCTGTCCCTACCTACCTTTCTCTCTTCTCTGTCCCTACCTACCTCCCTTTCTCTCTTCTCTGTACGTACCTCCCTTTCTCTCTTCTCTGTCCGTACCTCCCTTTCTCTCTTCTCTGTCCATACCTCCCTTTCTCTCGTCTCTGTCCCTACCTCCCTTTCTCTCTTCTCTGTCCATACTTCCCTTTCTCTCTTCTCTGTCACTACCTCCCTTTCTCTCTTCTCTGTCCATACCTCCCTTTCTCTCTTCTCTGTCCATACCTCCCTTTCTCTCTTCTCTGTCTCTACCTCCCTTTCTCTCTTCTCTGTCCATACCTCCCTTTCTCTCTTCTCTGTCCCTACCCCCCCTTTCTCTCTTCTCTTCTCTGTCCCTACCTCCCTTTCTCTCTTCTCTGTCCATACCTCCCTTTCTCTCTTCTCTGTCCCTACCTCCCTTTCTCTCTTCTCTGTCCCTACCTACCTCCCTTTCTTTCTTCTCTGTCCATACCTCCCTTTCTCTCTTCTCTGTACGTAACTCCCTTTCTCTCTTCTCTGTCCGTACCTCCCTTTCTCTCTTCTCTGTCCCTACCTCCTTTTCTCTCTTCTCTGTCCCTACCTCCCTTTCTCTCTTCTCTGTCCGTACCTCCCTTTCTCTCTTTGTCCATACCTCCCTTTCTCTCTTCTCTGTCCATACCTCCCTTTCTCTCTTCTCTGTCCCTACCTCCCTTTCTCTCTTCTCTGTCCATACCTCCCTTTCTCTCTTCTCTGTCCCTACCTCCCTTTCTCTCTTCTCTGTCCCCACCTACCTCCCTTTCTTTCTTCTCTGTCCCTACCTCCCTTTCTCTCTTCTCTGTACGTAACTCCGTTTCTCTCTTCTCTGTCCGTACCTCCCTTTCTCTCTTCTCTGTCCCTACCTCCCTTGCTCTCTTCTCTGTCTCTACCTCCCTTTCTCTCTTCTCTGTCCATACCTCCCTTTCTCTCTTCTCTGTCCCTACCCCCCTTTCTCTCTTCTCTTCTCTGTCCCTACCTCCCTTTCTCTCTTCTCTGTCCCTACCTCCCTTTCTCTCTTCTCTGTCCCTACCTACCTCCCTTTCTCTCTTCTCTGTCCATACCTCCATTTCTCTCTTCTCTGTACGTAACTCCCTTTCTCTCTTCTCTGTCCGTACCTCCCTTTCTCTCTTCTCTGTCCATAACCTCCCTTTCTCTCGTCTCTGTCCCTACCTCCCTTTCTCTCTTCTCTGTCCATACCTCCCTTTCTCTCTTCTCTGTCCCTACCTCCCCTTCTCTCTTCTCTGTCTCTACCTCCCTTTCTCTCTTCTCTGTCCTTACCTCCCTTTCTCTCTCCTCTGTACATACCTCCCTTTCTCTCTTCTCTGTCCCTACCTCCCTTTCTCTCTTCTCTGTCCGTACCTCCCTTTCTCTCTTCTTTGTCCATACCTCCCCTTTCTCTCTTATCTGTCCCTACCTCCCTTTCTCTCTTCTCTGTCCATACCTCCCTTTCTCTCTTCTCTGTCCCTACCTCTCTTTCTCTGTCCCTACCTCCCTTTCTCTCTTCTCTGTCTCTACCTCCCTTTCTCCCTTCTCTGTCCAAACCTCCCTTTCTCTCTTCTCTGCCCCTACCCCGCTTTCTTTCTTCTCTGTCCCTACCTCCCTTTCTCTCTTCTCTGTCTCTACCTCCCTTTCTCTCTTCTCTGTCCATACCTCCCTTTCTCTCTCCTCTGTACATACCTCCCTTTCTCTCTTCTCTGTCCCTACCTCCCTTTCTCTCTTCTTTGTCCATACCTCCCCTTTCTCTCTTATCTGTCCCTACCTCCCTTTCTCTCTTCTCTGTGCATACCTCCCTTTCCCTCTCTTCTCTGTCCATACCTCACTTTCTCTCTTCTCTGTCCACACCTCCCTTTCTCTTTTCTCTGTCCACACCTCCCTTTCTCTTTTCTCTGTCCATACCTCCCTTTCTCTCTTCTCTGTCCCTACCTTCCTTTCTCTCTTCTCTGTCCCTACCTCCCTTTCTCTCTTCTCTGTCCATACCTCCCTTTCTCTCTCTTCTCTGTCCCTACCTCCCTTTCTCTCTTCTCTGTCCCTACCTCCTTTTCTCTCTTCTCTGTCCCTACCTCCCTTTCTCTCTTCTCTGTCCGTACCTCCCTTTCTCTCTTTGTCCATACCTCCCTTTCTCTCTTCTCTGTCCATACCTCCATTTTTCTCTCTTATCTGTCCCTACCTACCTTTCTCTCTTCTCTGTCCCTACCTACCTCCCTTTCTCTCTTCTCTGTACGTACCTCCCTTTCTCTCTTCTCTGTCCGTACCTCCCTTTCTCTCTTCTCTGTCCATACCTCCCTTTCTCTCGTCTCTGTCCCTACCTCCCTTTCTCTCTTCTCTGTCCATACTTCCCTTTCTCTCTTCTCTGTCCCTACCTCCCTTTCTCTCTTCTCTGTCCATACCTCCCTTTCTCTCTTCTCTGTCCATACCTCCCTTTCTCTCTTCTCTGTCTCTACCTCCCTTTCTCTCTTCTCTGTCCATACCTCCCTTTCTCTCTTCTCTGTCCCTACCCCCCCTTTCTCTCTTCTCTTCTCTGTCCCTACCTCCCTTTCTCTCTTCTCTGTCCATACCTCCCTTTCTCTCTTCTCTGTCCCTACCTCCCTTTCTCTCTTCTCTGTCCCTACCTACCTCCCTTTCTTTCTTCTCTGTCCATACCTCCCTTTCTCTCTTCTCTGTACGTAACTCCCTTTCTCTCTTCTCTGTCCGTACCTCCCTTTCTCTCTTCTCTGTCCCTACCTCCCTTTCTCTCTTCTCTGTCTCTACCTCCCTTTCTCTCTTCTCTGTCCATACCTCCCTTTCTCTCTTCTCTGTCCCTACCCCCCTTTCTCTCTTCTCTTCTCTGTCCGTACCTCCCTTTCTCTCTTCTCTGTCCATAACCTCCCTTTCTCTCGTTTCTGTCCCTACCTCCCTTTCTCTCTTCTCTGTCCATACCTCCCTTTCTCTCTTCTCTGTCTCTACCTCCCTTTCTCTCTTCTCTGTCCTTACCTCCCTTTCTCTCTCCTCTGTACATACCTCCCTTTCTCTCTTCTCTGTCCCTACCTCCCTTTCTCTCTTCTCTGTCCGTATCTCCCTTTCTCTCTTCTTTGTCCATACCTCCCCTTTCTCTCTTATCTGTCCCTACCTCCCTTTCTCTCTTCTCTGTCCATACCTCCCCTTCTCTCTTCTCTGTCCATACCTCCCTTTCTCTCTTCTCTGCCCCTACCCCGCTTTCTCGCTTCTCTGTCCCTACCTCCCTTTCTCTCTTCTCTGTCTCTACCTCCCTTTCTCTCTTCTCTGTCCATACCTCCCTTTCTCGCTCCTCTGTACATACCTCCCTTTCTCTCTTCTCTGTCCCTACCTCCCTTTCTCTCTTATTTGTCCATACCTCCCCTTTCTCTCTTATCTGTCCCTACCTCCCTTTCTCTCTTCTCTGTCCATACCTCCCTTTCTCTCTCTTCTCTGCCCATACCTCACTTTCTCTCTTCTCTGTCCACACCTCCCTTTCTCTCTTCTCTGTCCATACCTCCCTTTCTCTCTTCTCTGTCCCTACCTTCCTTTCTCTCTTCTCTGTCCATACCTCCCTTTCTCTCTTCTCTGTCCATACCTCCCTTTCTCTCTCTTCTCTGTCCCTACCACCCTTTCTCTCTTCTCTGTCCCTACCTCCTTTTCTCTCTTCTCTGTCCCTACCTCCCTTTCTCTCTTCTCTGTCCGTACCTCCCTTTCTCTCTTTGTCCATACCTCCCTTTCTCTCTTCTCTGTCCATACCTCCCTTTCTCTCTTCTCTGTCCCTACCTCCCTTTCTCTCTTATCTGTCCCTACCTACCTTTCTCTCTTCTCTGTCCCTACCTACCTCCCTTTCTCTCTTCTCTGTACGTACCTCCCTTTCTCTCTTCTCTGTCCGTACCTCCCTTTCTCTCTTCTCTGTCCATACCTCCCTTTCTCTCGTCTCTGTCCCTACCTCCCTTTCTCTCTTCTCTGTCCATACTTCCCTTTCTCTCTTCTCTGTCCGTACCTCCCTTTCTCTCTTCTCTGTCCATACCTCCCTTTCTCTCTTCTCTCTCCATACCTCCCTTTCTCTATTCTCTGTCCCTACCTCCCTTTCTCTCTTCTCTCTCCCTACCTACCTCCCTTTCTCTCTTCTCTGTCCCTACCTCCCTTTCTCTCTTCTCTGTCCCTACCTACCTTTCTCTCTTCTCTGTCCATACCTCCCTTTCTCTCTTCTCTGTCCATACCTCCCCTTTCTCTCTTTTCTGTCCTTACCTCCCCTTTCTCTCTTCTCTCTCCCTACCTACCTCCCTTTCTCTCTTCTCTGTCCCTACCTCCCTTTCTCTCTTCTCTCTCCCTATCTACCTCGCTATCTCTCTTCTCTGTCCATACCTCCCTTTCTCTCTTCTCTGTCCCTACCTCCCTTTCTCTCTTCTCTGTCCATACCTCCCTTTCTCTCTTCTCTGTCCATACCTACCTCCCTTTCTCTCTTCTCTGTCCATACCTACCTCCCTTTCTCTCTTCTCTGTCCCTACTTCCCTTTCTCTCTTCTCTGTCCATACCTCCCTTTCTCTCTTCTCTGTCCATACCTCCCCTTTCTCTCTTCTCTCTCCCTACCTACCTCCCTTTCTCTCTTCTCTGTCCCTACCTCCCTTTCCCTCTTCTCTCTCCCTACCTACCTCCCTATCTCTCTTTTCTGTCCATTCCTCCCTTTCTCTCTTCTCTGTCCCTACCTCCCTTTCTTTCTTCTCTGTCCATACCTCCCTTTCTCTCTTCTCTGTCCCTACCTCCCTTTCTCTCTTCTCTGTCCGTACCTCCCTTTCTCTCTTCTCTGTCCATACCTCCCTTTCTCTCTTCTCTGTCCCTACCTCCCTTTCTCTCTTCTCTGTCCGTACCTACCTCCCGTTTTCTCTTCTCTGTCCCTACCTCCCTCCCTTTCTCTCTTCTCTTTCCCTACCTCCCTTTCTCTCTCGCTCGCTCACTCTCTTGTATCTTGCTACCTCCCTCCCTCTCTCTCTCTTTCCCCTCCCTGCTCTCGCTCTCCCACATTCTCCTACTCTTCACCCAATGAGAGTGACTTTCAGTCTAACTATTGAATGTAAATGCCATGTGGTGGGTTAGTAGGAAGTAACACTAATTTTCCTGATGAGTTTGATAATGCCAGAAGCTCTTAATTAGAGGAGGCTTAGGGCTTGGCTATACTGGCTGTATAGGCCTTTATCCTATCAGCTTCTCTCTCTCTTGCATACACACACATATGCAAACACACACACTCACACACGCGTGCAAGCACACACACATATACACCAAGTGGACAGTTTATTAGGTACCCCGTTCACGAAAATTGTTCACTCCTACAGACAGTGAGTCACGTGGCTTGTTATATAAAGCAGGCAGACAGGCATCAAGGTATTTAGTTACTGTTTGATTGAACGCTAGAATGGACAAAATGAGTGACCTTTGACTTTGAGCGTGGTATGATTATCGGTGCCAGGCGTGCTGGTTCCAGTATCTCAGATACATCCGGCCTCCTGGGCTTTTCACGCACGACAGTGTCCAGGGTTCACTGAGAATGGTGCTACAAACAAAAGACATTCTGCCAGAGGCAGTCCTGTGGGTAAAAACAGCTCCTTGATGAGAGGTCAAAGGAGAATGGCAAGAATCGTGCAAACTAACAGGCGAGCCACAAACAGGTGAGCCACAAACAGGCTAATAACGGTGCAGAATGGCATTTCGGAACACACAACTCGATAGTCCTTGTTACGGATGGGCTATTACAGCAGACGACCACACCGGGTTCCACTCCTATCAACTAAAAACAAGAAGAAGCGGCTCCAGTGGGCACGCAATCACCAACACTGGACAATTGAGGATAGGAAAAACATTGCCTGGTCTGACAAATCCGGGTTCATGTTGCGTCATGCTGATGGCAGAGTCAGGATTTGGCGTAAGTAGCAGTAGTCCATAGTCCCAATCTGCCTGGTGTCAACAGTACAGGCTGGTGGTGGTGTAATGGTGTGGGGAATTTCAACTGAGCAACGTTACCATGCCCCGAAAAATGTAGCCTGTTCTGGAGGCAAAAGGGGGTCCGACCCGGTGAAAATAATAATATTTCCTTTTGTAATTGAAATGCTCATTCTGGCGGTATGGGCATGTTGATACAAGTCCAAATATATTTACATGCACAGCCCTGATTTTTTAAAGTGAAAAATAATTATTTTATGAATATCGCTAGCAGCAACAGAATACCATTTGTGAATACCATTTTTATGTTGCTGTGTCCAGTATGAAGGAAGTTAGAGGTAGTTTCACAAGCCAATGCGAACGAGCATTAGCACAATGCCTGGAAGTGTACAGGAACAGTTAGCAGGCTAGGAAGTAGATAAATGGCTTCATTGAAGAAATCTCAAACTATCCCTTTAATATGGAGGAAAGTACAGTCATTGGAGCTAATTACACAATATTTTGAGGATGAGTCAGTTTGTGTCAACTTAAATGACCAAAACCAGATAAAAAGATGCCAGTAAAGATATTGAACTATACATTTGTTTCTAACATAATCTTTGAGAACTAACAATTTAATAAAAGCCAGACAGTCCGGGAGAATCTAAAATACCAAATACTGGGCATTCAGGGCACACCCCCATTGACATTGCATAGAATTGCAGGAAATATAAGCTTTAAAACTACAGTTTACAATGGATGGAAATTAGCTTTAAAACTGCAACATTGTCTCTCAGCTCCATGCCAAACAGTTTACAATGGATGGAAATTAGCTTTAAAACTGCAACATTGTCTCTCAGCTCCATGCCAAACAGTTTACAATGGATGGAAATTAGCTTTAAAACTGCAACATTGTCTCTCAGCTCCATGCCAAACAGTTTACAATGGATGGAAATTAGCTTGAAAACTGCAACATTGTCTCTCAGCTCCATGCCAAACAGTTTAAAATGGATGGAAATTAGCTTTAAAACTGCAACATTGTCTCTCAGCTCCATGCCAAACAGTTTACAATGGATGGAAATTAGCTTTAAAACTGCAACATTGTCTCTCAGCTCCATGCCAAACAGTTTACAATGGATGGAAATTAGCTTTAAAACTGCAACATTGTCTCTCAGCTCCATGCCAAACAGTTTACAATGGATGGAAATTAGCTTTAAAACTGCAACATTGTCTCTCAGCTCCATGCCAAACAGTTTACAATGGATGGAAATTAGCTTTAAAACTGCAACATTGTCTCTCAGCTCCATGCCAAACAGTTTACAATGGATGGAAATTAGCTTTAAAACTGCAACATTGTCTCTCAGCTCCATGCCAAACAGTTTAAAATGGATGGAAATTAGCTTTAAAACTGCAACATTGTCTCTCAGCTCCATGCCAAACAGTTTAAAATGGATGGAAATTAGCTTTAAAACTGCAACATTGTCTCTCAGCTCCATGCCAAACAGTTTACAATGGATGGAAATTAGCTTTAAAACTGCAACATTGTCTCTCAGCTCCATGCCAAACAGTTTACAATGGATGGAAATTAGCTTTAAAACTGCAACATTTTAACACTGCAACATACCTTTTTCAGGACCCTGTCTTTCAAAGATAATTTGTAAAAATCCAAATAACACCACAGATCTTCATTGTAAAGGGTTTAAACACTGTTTCCCATGCTTGTTCAATGAACCATAAACAATTAATGAAAATGCACCTGTGGAACAGTCGTTAAGACACTAACAGCTTACAGACGGTAGGCAATTAAGGTCACAGTTATGAAAACTTAGAACACTAAAGAGGCCTTTCTACTGACTCTGAAAAACACCAAAATAAAGATGCCCAAGGTCCCTGCTCATCTGTGTGAACGTGCCTTAGGCATGCTGCAAGGAGGCATGAGGTCTGCAGATGTGGCCAGCGCAATACATGGCAATGTTCGTACTGTGAGACGCATAAGACAGCGCTACAGGGAGACAGGACGGGCAGCTGATCGTCCTCGCAGTGGCAGACCATGTGTAACAACACCTGCACAGCTTCGGTACATCTGAACATCACACCTGCGGGACAGGCACAGGATGGCAACAACAACTGCCTGAGTTATACCAGGAACGCACAATCCCTCCATCAGTGCTCACACTGTCCGCAATAGGCTGAGAGAGGCAGGACAGAGGGCTTGTAGGCCTGTTGTAAGGCAGGTCCTCACCAGACATCACCGGAAACAACGTCACCTATGGGCACAAGCCCACCATTGCTGGACCAGACAGGACTGGCAAAAAGTGCTCTTCACTGACGTTTATCTCTAGGAGACAGAACACGTCTCCTTCCTGAGTGGTATGACGGCTGCGTGGTCCCACGGTGTTTATACTTGCGTACTATTGTTTGTACAGATGAACGTAGTACTTTCAGGCATTTGGAAATTGCTCCCAAGAATGAACCAGACGTGTGGAGGTCTACATTATTTTCTGAGGTCTTGGCTGATTTCTTTTGATTTTCCCATGATGTCAAGCAAAGTTGCACTGAGTTTGAAGGTAGGCCTTGAAATATATCAACAGGTACACCTCCAATTGACTCAAATGATGTCATTTAGCCTATCAGAAGCTTCTAAAGCCATGACATAATTTTCTGGAATTTTCCAAGCTGTTTAAAGGCACAGTCAACTTAGTGTATGCAAACTTCTGACCCACTGGAATTGTGATACAGTGAATTATAAGTGAAATAATCTGTCTGTAAACAATTGTTGGAAAAATGACTTGTGTCATGCACAAAGTAGATGTCCTAACCGACTTGCCAAAACTATAGTTTGTTAACAAGAAATTTGTGGAGTGGTTGAAAAACGAGTTTTAATGACTCCAACCTAAGTGGATGTAAACTTCCGACTTCAACTGTACATTAGAGTTACCACCCTTATTTGCTGCCCAAATAAATGCTTCACAGAGTTCAAGGAACAGACACATCTCAACATCAACTGGTCAGAGGAGACTACATGAATTAGGCCTTTACTACTAAAGAACACCAATAGGAAGAAGATATTGGGCCAAGAAACACGGGCAATGGACATTAGACCATTGGAAATCTGTGTGTGAAATCCGCCGTGTCTTTGTGAGACGCCGAGTTGGTGAACAGATGATCTCCGCATGTGTGGTTCCCACCATGAAGAATGGAGGAGGTGGCGTGATGGTGTTGGGGTGCTTTGCTGGTGAGACTGTCAGTGATTTACTTAGAATTCAAGGCACACTTAACCAGCATGGCTACCACAGCATTCTGCAGCGATACACCATCCCATCTAGTTTGCGCTTAGAGGGACTATCATTTGTTTTTCAACAGGACAACGACCCAAAACACACCTCCAGGCTGTGTAAGGGCTATTTGATCAAGAAGGAGAGTTATGGAGTGCTGCATCAGATAACCTGGCCTCCAGAATCACCCAACAGCAACCTAATTGAGATGGTTTGTCATGAGTTGGACCGCAGTGTGAAGAAAAAGTAGCTAACAAGTGCTCGGCATATGGGAACTCCTTCAAGACTGTTGGAAAAGCATTCCTCATGAAGCTGGTTGAGAGAATGCCAAGAGTGTACAAAGCTGTCATCAAGGCAAAGGATGGCTACTTTAAATAATATCAAATATATTTTGATTTGTTAAACACGTTTTTGGTTACTAACACATCAGTCCAGAACAGTGGTCACCAATCAAATCAGCCGATCGTCGATTTCAAAGAAATTCCTAGTCGATCATCAAATATTTCTGTAAAAAAATCCAGTGATAAAACCTTGCGTTCCTTTGTTTTTTATTCATTTTACTCTGCTGGCGTAGGTGCACCTGATTCAGCATATCTTGCGTCGTGAAGGAAAGTGTTCCAATTTTGAACCAACTACCCGGCAGGCCAAGAGAGCAAATTAAGTGCACCTATAAGTCTACCGCTGGCCAATCAGATAGCTCAGATCACCATGTCTGAACAGTTTTTTCTAGCCATAGACTGTAAAAAAGAGAGGCTTGAACGCACAGCAAAGTCGATACTGTGAGTTTTCTAACCTTTAATAACCATGACTATAGAGAGGCTCAACAAATACAGCAAAGAACACCAACAAAATGTTTGACTTACTTTTTATGAGTAAGTTGTTATTCAACACTATCAACACTTTGTTCTACACTTTTATAAGCAATAAAATGCGCATTCTCCCATCTTACACTGACGCTATAACCAGCACTGCAGCTGCAATCAATATTAAGGTGTTCCGATAATTTTGCTCTGTTATTATTATTGGCTTGTGTATTTTATATATAGAAAAGCATTCCACTTTCTCTCGTCATAGGAGTAACAACATGAATTGGTGCATGAGGCAGAAATAATGTAGTGTGACTTGAGTTTCACCATCTGCTGGAAGACTGCCGTTTCTTCTTAGCCGAGTGAGGGAATCGGGTGAGAGGCAACCTCTTCGCTGCTCCCTCACTTTCCTCAGACAAAATGCAGGCCATCAGTCCAGTAAAAAAAAGCAGATGATTATGCTCACTTATCTGTGCCTCACAAGTAATACAAAAATGATATACAGTATTACCAGTGTGATCATATACCTATACTTTTTAAATGATCTGAGAAGAAACATGTTGACAATTCAAGCAAGTGATAATGTATTGGGCCTGTAGCCTACGGCACAAACCTCATTGCTACAGAACACATAGGCTTACGTGTTTAGGTGATGTCTGAGCAGTAGATTTCGGCGTGCATTTTGATTCATAATGTTATCTTGATTCAGAAACGGTTGGTGACCACTGGTCTAGAGCAATTGTCCCTATTGAGCTAGGGAGCATTAATGGAGAGGAAACCAACAGGATGACGTAACCAAGGGAAAAGATCACTGATCATCTCGGTGTGTCAGCTACAATGGTCTGTCAAATACTTGTAGCTGATCACCATTAGTCTGCCTATCTAATAACAGAACTCTAAGGACTGTGTGATCCAAAGCATAGTCTCACCACCACGGACGTTAGTATTCAATTACTTGTGTGAGTAATACTTTTAAAAAAATAATAAACGATAGGCCTATTTTAACAATGAAAAGGCTTTGTCAAAAATGTATTAAATTGTCTATGTGACATTGACTGTGTTTCCACAGTATTCCAGACAAGATTCTCTGATCTGATGAAACCAAGATTGAACTCTTTGGCCTAAATGCCAAGCGTCACGTCTGGAGGAAACCTGGCACCATCCCTACGGTAAAGCATTGTGGTGGCAGCATCATGCTGTGGGGATGTTTTTCAGCATCAGGGACCTGGAGACTAGTCAGGATCGAGAGAAAGATGAACAAAGCAAATTACAGAGAGATCCGTGATGAAAACCTGCACCAGAGTGCTCAGGACCTCAGACTGGGGCTGAATGTTCACCTACCAACAGGACAACAACCCTAAGCACACAGCCAAGACAATGCAGGAGTGGCTTCGGGACATGTCTCTGAATGTTCTTGAGTGGCCCAGCCATAAGCCCAGACTTGAACCAGATCAAACATCTTTGGACAGACCTAAAAATAGCTGTGCAGTGACGCTCCCCATCCAACCTGACAGAACTTGAGAGGATCTACAGAGAAGAATGAACGATCCTCACCAATACAGGTGTGCCAAGCTTGTAATGTCATACCCAAGAAGACTCGAGGCTGTAATCACTGCCAAAGGTGCTTCAATAAAGTACTAAATAAAGGGTCTGTATACTTATGTAAATGTAATATTTCTAAAAACCTGTTTTTGCTTTGTAATTATTGGGTATTGTGTGTAGATTGAAGAGGGAAAAAACTATTTTAAACATTTTAGAATAAGGCTGTAACGTAACAAAGTGTGGAAAAAGTCAAGGGTTTGAAAACCATCCCAATGCACTGTATCTAACTATAGTTGACAAACAAATTGCCTACCATGTCTACAATTATAATATAGCCAACCAAATGTTGTAAATTATAAGCATAAAGTTGTCTAAATTAGGGGTAAAAGTAGCCAGTATGCTACACAGTAAAATAACCCCAGTGTCGGTGTTAATAACCAGAGGTGAGTATGGTTGTGTAATTTTTACTCTGTAGAGAAAAGCAATCAATCAAAACCACGCCCTCATTGTCATGTGCTGTCATGTTGTGTCTTGTCTCTGTCCTTTCCCTTCGCCCTGTCTCCCTCTGCTGGTCGTTGTTAGGTTACCTTTTCTCCCCCTCTTTCCCCCAGCTGTGCCTTGTCTCCTCCTAACCACCTCGTCACCCCTTTTCCCACCTGTTCCCTTTTTCCCTCTGATTAGGTCCCTATATCTCTCTCTGTTTCTGCTCCTGTCTTTGTCGGATTCTTGTTTGTTGTGTTTCATGCCTGAACCAGACTGTCGTCATGTTTGCTGTAACCTTGTCTTGTCCTGTCGGAATCTGCCGGTCCGTCTGAGCCTACCTATGTTTGGTAATTAAAGAAGCTCTGTTTAAGTTAATTCGCTTTTGGGTCCTCATTCACGCACCGTAACAGAAGAATCCGACCAAGAATGGACCCAGCGACTTCGGATCCTCTCCACTCAGCCGTCGGGATCCAGGGAGCGATGCTAGGCAGACACGAGCAGGAAGTGTCTGCTGCTCGACATGCCGTTGAGACCCTGGCCACCCAAGTCTCCAACCTCACAGAACAGGTTCACCATCTCCGCCTCGATCCACCGGCCACTTCCAGGGCTTTCGAATCTCCGGAGCCCAGAATCAATAACCCGCCGTGTTACTCTGGGGAGCCCACTGAATGCCGCTCGTTCCTCACCCAGTGTGATATTGTGTTTTCTCTCCAGCCCAACACTTACTCCAGGAGCACTGCTCGTGTCGCCTACGTCATATCTCTCCTTATTGGACGGGCTCGTGAGTGGGGCACGGCAATCTGGGAGGCAAGGGCTGAGTGTACTAACCAGTATCAGGACTTTAAGGAGGAGATGATACGGGTTTTTGATCGATCTGTTTTTGGGGAGGAGGCTTCCAGGGCCCTGTCTTCCCTATGTCAAGGCAATCGATCCATAACAGACTACTCTATTGAGTTTCGCACTCTTGCTGTCTCCAGTGGCTGGAACGAGCCGGCCTTGCTCGCTCGTCTTCTGGAGGGTCTCCGCGCAGAGGTAAAGGATGAGATTCTCTCCCGGGAGGTTCCTTCCAGCGTGGATTCCTTGATTGAACTCGCTATTCGCATTGAGCGACGGGTTGATCTTCGTCACCGAGCTCGTGGAAAGGAGCTCGCGCTCTCCGTCGCTCCCCTCTCCGCATCACTACCATCTTCCTCTGCCGGCTCGGGTGCTGAGCCCATGCAGCTGGGAGGTATCCGCATCTCGACTAAGGAGAGGGAACGGAGAATCACCAACCGCCTCTGTCTCTATTGCGGTTCCGCTGGTCATTTTGTCACTTCATGTCCAGTAAAAGGCCAGAGCTCGTCAGTAAGCGGAGGGCTACTGGTGAGCGCTACTACTCCTGTCTCTCCTTCAAGATCCTGCACTACCTTGTCGGTCCATCTACGCTGGACCGGTTCGTCAGCTTCCTGCAGTGCCTTAATAGACTCTGGGGCGGAGGGCTGTTTTATGGACGAGACCTGGGCTCGGGAACATGACATTCCTCTCAGACAGTTAAAGGAGCCCACGGCCTTGTTCGCCCTGGATGGTAGTCCTCTCCCCAGGATTCAGCGTGAGACGCTACCTTTAACCCTCACTGTTTCTGGTAATCATAGTGAAACCATTTCTTTTTTAATTTTTCGTTCACCTTTTACACCTGTTGTTTTGGGCCATCCCTGGCTAGTTTGTCATAATCCTTCCATTAATTGGTCTAGTAATTCTATCCTCTCCTGGAACGTCTCTTGTCATGTGAAATGTTTAATGTCTGCTATCCCTCCTGTTTCCTCTGTCTCTTCTTCACAGGAGGAGCCTGGTGATTTGACAGGGGTGCCGGAGGAATATCACGATCTGCGCACGGTGTTCAGTCGGTCCAGGGCCACCTCTCTTCCTCCACACCGGTCGTATGATTGTAGTATTGATCTCCTTCCGGGAACCACCCCCCCCCCGGGGCAGACTATACTCTCTGTCGGCTCCCGAACGTAAGGCTCTCGAAGATTATTTGTCTGTAGCTCTTGACGCCGGTACCATAGTCCCCTCCTCCTCTCCCGCCGGAGCGGGGTTTTTTTTTGTCAAGAAGAAGGACGGGTCTCTGCGCCCCTGCATAGATTATCGAGGGCTGAATGACATAACAGTGAAGAATCGTTATCCGCTTCCTCTTATGTCTTCAGCCTTCGAGATCCTGCAGGGAGCCAGGTTTTTCACTAAGTTGGACCTTCGTAACGCTTACCATCTCGTGCGCATCAGGGAGGGGGACGAGTGGAAGACGGCGTTTAACACTCCGTTAGGGCACTTTGAATACCGGGTCCTTCCTTTCGGCCTCGCTAACGCTCCAGCTGTCTTTCAGGCATTAGTCAATGATGTCCTGAGAGACATGCTGAACATCTTTGTTTTCGTTTACCTTGACGATATCCTGATTTTTTTCACCGTCACTCCAGATTCATGTTCAGCACGTTCGACGTGTCCTCCAGCGCCTTTTAGAGAATTGTCTTTTTGTGAAGGCTGAGAAGTGCACTTTTCATGCCTCCTCCGTCACATTTCTCGGTTCTGTTATTTCCGCTGAAGGCATTAAGATGGATCCCGCTAAGGTCCAAGCTGTCATTGATTGGCCCGTCCCTAAGTCACGCGTCGAGCTGCAGCGCTTTCTCGGCTTCGCGAACTTCTATCGTCGTTTCATCCGTAATTTCGGTCAGGTGGCAGCTCCTCTCACAGCCCTTACTTCTGTCAAGACGTGCTTTAAGTGGTCCGTTTCCGCCCAGGGAGCTTTTGATCCCCTCAAGAATCGTTTTACATCCGCTCCTATCCTTGTTACACCTGACGTCTCTAGACAGTTCGTTGTCGAGGTTGACGCGTCAGAGGTGGGCGTGGGAGCCATTCTTTCTCAGCGCTCCCTCTCTGACGACAAGGTCCACCCATGCGCGTATTTTTCTCATCGCCTGTCGCCGTCGGAACGTAACTATGATGTGGGTAACCGCGAACTGCTCGCCATCCGGTTAGCCCTAGGCGAATGGCGACAGTGGTTGGAGGGGGCGACCGTTCCTTTTGTCGTTTGGACTGACCATAGGAACCTTGAGTACATCCGTTCTGCCAAACGACTTAATGCGCGTCAGGCGCGTTGGGCGCTGTTTTTCGCTCGTTTCGAGTTCGTGATTTCTTATCGTCCGGGCTCTAAGAACACCAAGCCTGATGCTTTGTCTCGTCTCTTCAGTTCTTCAGTAGCCTCCACTGACCCCGAGGGGATTCTCCCTGAGGGGCGTGTTGTCGGGTTGACTGTCTGGGGAATTGAGAGGCAGGTAAAACAAGCGCTCACTCACACTCCGTCGCCGCGCGCTTGTCCTAGGAACCTTCTTTTCGTTCCCGTTCCTACTCGTCTGGCCGTTCTTCAGTGGGCTCACTCTGCCAAGTTAGCCGGCCACCCTGGCGTTCGGGGTACGCTTGCTTCCATTCGCCAGCGTTTTTGGTGGCCCACCCGGGAGCATGACACGCGTCGTTTCGTGGCTGCTTGTTCGGTCTGCGCGCAGACTAAGTCCGGTAACTCTCCTCCTGCCGGCCGTCTCAGGCCGCTTCCTATTCCCTCTCGACCGTGGTCTCACATCGCCTTAGATTTTGTCACCGGACTGCCTTCGTCAGCGGGGAAGACTGTTATTCTTACGGTTGTCGATAGGTTCTCTAAGGCGGCTCATTTCATTCCCCTTGCTAAGCTTCCTTCTGCTAAAGAGACGGCACAAATCATCATCGAGAATGTTTTCAGAATTCATGGCCTTCCGTCAGACGTCGTTTCGGACAGAGGTCCGCAATTCACGTCTCAATTTTGGAGGGAGTTTTGCCGTTTGATTGGGGCTTCCGTCAGTCTCTCTTCCGGCTTTCACCCCCAGTCTAACGGTCAAGCAGAACGGGCCAATCAGACTATTGGTCGCATCTTACGCAGTCTTTCTTTTCGCAACCCTGCGTCTTGGTCAGAACAGCTCCCCTGGGCAGAATACGCCCACAACTCGCTTCCTTCGTCTGCGACCGGGCTATCTCCTTTTCAGAGTAGCCTCGGGTACCAGCCTCCGCTGTTCTCATCTCAGTTCGCCGAGTCCAGCGTCCCCTCCGCTCAGGCTTTTGTCCAACGTTGCGAGCGCACCTGGAAGAGGGTCAGGTCTGCACTTTGCCGTTATAGGACGCAGACTGTGAGGGCTGCTAATAAGCGTAGAACTAAGAGTCCTAGATATTGTCGCGGTCAGAGAGTTTGGCTCTCCACTCAGAACCTTCCCCTTAAGACGGCTTCTCGCAAGTTGACCCCGCGGTTCATTGGTCCGTTCCGTATTTCTCGGGTCATTAATCCTGTCGCAGTTCGACTTCTTCTTCCGCGATACCTTCGTCGCGTCCACCCGGTCTTCCATGTCTCCTGCATCAAGCCCGTCCTTCGCGCCCCCGCTCGTCTTCCCCCCCCCCCCCCCCCATCCTTGTCGAGGGCGCACCCATCTACAGGGTCCGTAGAATTTTGGACATGCGTCCTCGGGGCCGTGGTCACCAGTACCTCGTAGATTGGGAGGGGTACGGTCCTGAGGAGAGGAGTTGGGTTCCCTCTCGGGACGTGCTGGACCGTGCGCTGATCGAGGATTTCCTCCGTTGCCGCCAGGTTTCCTCCTCGAGTGCGCCAGGAGGCGCTCGGTGAGTGGGGGGGTACTGTCATGTGCTGTCATGTTGTGTCTTGTCTCTGTCCTTTCCCTTCGCCCTGTCTCCCTCTGCTGGTCGTTGTTAGGTTACCTTTTCTCCCCCTCTTTCCCCCAGCTGTGCCTTGTCTCCTCCTAACCACCTCGTCACCCCTTTTCCCACCTGTTCCCTTTTTCCCTCTGATTAGGTCCCTATATCTCTCTCTGTTTCTGCTCCTGTCTTTGTCGGATTCTTGTTTGTTGTGTTTCATGCCTGAACCAGACTGTCGTCATGTTTGCTGTAACCTTGTCTTGTCCTGTCGGAATCTGCCGGTCCGTCTGAGCCTACCTATGTTTGGTAATTAAAGAAGCTCTGTTTAAGTTAATTCGCTTTTGGGTCCTCATTCACGCACTGTAACACTCATTATCATATTTCCCAGTATGCTCTATGGCAGGTTGATTTATCTGTTTTTTTTTGTTGAACATTGATTGATTGATCTTATGCTACAAAAAAATAACATACATTTTTCTAAACTAATCAAATCTGCAAGTAGTTGGACTTATTGTACCCATTAATGAGATGGTTGTTCCAGTTTAGATTGTTTAGGTTGTCTCATTTATCAATCTTCCCTACCTTACCCTGGCAGTCAATCTGAATGCAGGCTGTGGGTGATTCAAAGTTCCAATTGTTGGATTCCAATAGGTATTACACATCACTTTGCAAGCCAGCATAATGTGACTTGCAGGCCTGATGCGTCCTGTAAACCAGGACTTTCCTAACACCACTGTGTTACGGTTATAGCTAGGCCATCAAAAAAAGGCCTTATGATATACTGTAGGTAACATATTGTCATAAAGGGTTTAATTTAAAATCAAGTAAGGTTGGTGGAACCATTAATAGATAGTTCTAGGAAGAAACCTTCAAAGATAAAAGGGTTCTCGGTAAAACCTTTCATAGAGGGTTCTGGGAAGAACCTTTAGATGAGAAAAGGGATCTTGGTATAACCATTTATAAAGGATTCTAGGAAGAACCCTTCATAGAGGATTCTAGGTAGTACCAGAGGGTTCTAATTAGAACCATCTGCAAATTGTT
Source organism: Oncorhynchus mykiss (assembly GCF_013265735.2). Lineage (NCBI taxonomy): Eukaryota > Metazoa > Chordata > Actinopteri > Salmoniformes > Salmonidae > Oncorhynchus > Oncorhynchus mykiss. The sequence continues at coordinate 76,814,059 of NC_048566.1, read as the reverse complement.
CTACCTATCACCAGAAAGGGTTCCTCTACAGGGAAAAACCAAATAACCTTAAATGGCTCTACTCAGCACCTCTACTCAGTATACCAAGACATTTTAATCTCTTAATTAAATAAAACAACAAACTTTAAAATGTTGTTTTTTTGCCGTGCGCAACACAAAAAATACATATCGGTAGTCTGCAAGTTTAAGGAGCTTAGCTGCTTGTTTTTGTCGGCCAATCAAAGCTGCACTACAGTTTCCATGTGTAGCAAGTGAAGTGAGAGATCTCTAATCAATGCAAAATGTTATTACACTTATGGAATTAAAAGTTAGCTAAATGAGAAGGAGTGGGCTACAACGAACAACCAACAGGTAGGTTGTATTCATTCTGAATGTTGTTGTTATTTGTTGACAAGGACAAAGAGCGCAGCATATTGTAGCCTCAATAACTTAGCTAGCTCCCCCACCCCCTGCTGTAGAACCAGCTCAGGTTAAAAATGTATGAAAAAAAACTATACATGTATTCGAATAGTGAAATTGGTAAAAATGCCCATCCCTACTCACCACCACCGCAGACACAAACACATCCGGCTGAACTACTGCTCAGGCAGTAGGAAGCTCTCTCATCCATTTATATGCAGATGGTACAGTCTTATACTCAACTGGCCGCTCCCCAGATTTTGTGTTAAACGCTCTACAACAAAGCTTTCTTTGTGTCCAACAAGCTTTCTCTGCCCTTATTCTTGTTCTGAACACCTCCAAAACAAAGGTAATGTGGTTTGGTAAGAAGAATGCCCCTCTCCCCACAGGTGTGATTATTACCTCTGAGGTTTTAGAGCTTGAGGTAGTCACCTCATACAAGTACTTGGGAGTATGGCTAGACAGTACACTGTCCTTCTCTCAGCACATATCAAAGATAAATCTTGACTTCGTAATCCTCTATCGTAATCGCTCCTCTTCCACCCCAGCTGCCAAACTAACCCTGATTCAGATGACCATCCAACCTATGCTAGATTACGGAGACATAATTAATAGATCGGCAGGTAAGGGTGCTCTTGAGCGGCTAGATGTTCTTTACCATTCGGCCATCAGATTTGCCACCAATGCTCCTTATAGGACACATCACTGCACTCTATACTCCTCTGTAAACTGGTCATCTCTGTATACCTGTCGCAAGACCCACTGGTTGATGCTTATTTATAAAACCCTCTTAGACCTCACTCACCCCTATCTGAGATATCTACTGCAGCCCTCATCCTCCACATACAACACCCGTTCTGCCAGTCACATTCTGTTAAAGGTCCCCAAAGCACACACATCCCTGGGTAACTCATATTTTCAGTTCGCTGCAGCTAGCGACTGGAACGAGCTGCAACAAAAACTCAAACTGGGCAGTTTTATCTCAATCTCTTCATTCAAAGACTCAATCATGGACACTCTTACTGACAGTTGTAGCTGCTTTGCGTGATGTATTGTTGTCTCTACCTTCTTGCCCTTTGTGCTGTTGTCTGTGCCCAATAATGTTTGTACCATGTTTTGTGCTGCTACCATGTTGTGCTACTGCCATGTTGTGTTGCTACAATGCTGTGTTGTCACGTGCTGCTGCCATGCTATGATGTTGTCTTAGGTCTCTCTTTATGTAGTATTGTGGTGTCTCTCTTGTCGTGATGTGTGTTTTGTCCTATATTTTTATTTCATTATTTTGAATCCCAGCCCTCGTCCCCGCAGGAGGCCTTTACGTATGTCGTCATTGAAAATAAGAATTTGTTCTTAACTGACTTGCCTAGTTAAATAAAGCTTAAAGTAAAAAAATATAAATAAATTAACTACAATGAGGTAATTAGGATCAGACACAGATGATGCCGTAACAGAGAGCAGGAAGTAGGCTACACATGGAGAGACAACTCTTCTGATCGTGTCATTCAGCTACTGGGACCAGTTCTAGTTGGCTCTCATTGCACATGATAACATATAATCATGCTTCCTTTCTATCGAGCATTCAAAAGGGATATGCAAGGAGAAGGCAGACGTGCACACACACACACACATAAACAAACACACACTGAAGCCTGCTTTCTGACATCAGTGGATATAGTCCTACCACAACACCACAGCTTTGCAGTAACAACACACAGACAGAGACATAGAAACATATTTCCAACATACCTCAGAGTCTTGTCTGCTAGCCTGTGTGGACCCGAGGCTAGCAGCCTTGGCAGCAGCTAATGGGGATCCAAATAAAATACTAGCCCAAGTGTTCACCTCTTTTCCTGGTCTCTGTTATGACAACTCTATATGTGATGACACTGTTGTCCGTATGGCGTTGGTCCTGTAGTACAGTGAATACAGAGGTAATAGGATCATGGTTGTCCATCTGCCCATCTTAGCCCCACACTATATATAACACCCCTGGCTAATGCTAAGGCTAATATAGCTTGCTAATATCTAGCATAGGCTACCTCTACTGAACATAAGGGTTAAAGTGCATCCCACTAGGAAGTGGATGAGATTAGAGATAGGTGACTGGGGAAGTTGTTCACTCCTAGAATCCCACCAGGGTGGTCATGGCCTACACTTGTAGCTCTGCATCTCCAAACTAAAGGAACAATACTAACATTATACAGTATGGGCATGAAGGGTGAAAATTGCAGTCATGTAAAAAGTAAGGAGAAAAGCTGGTACAATGTTGATAGAGAATTATAGATTTAACACCCAATGCTCTGATCTCAATAATCCAAAGTAGCAAATTTGGCAACAGTCCAAATTGGCTTTGTGCTATTTAGTCCCCTCTAACCTTGTCCTCAGGCTATTGCGCACAGCGCATAAAACCCTGGGATATCAACCACTCAATGTTGGCCTTAGTCGGAGTGACAATAAAATCCATACGCACAAAAGCTTATTTTGTCCACAAATTTGTTTACATCCCTGTTAGTGAGCATTTTTCCTTTGCCAAGATAATCCGTCCACCTGACAGGTATAGCATATGAAGAAGCGGATTAAACAGCAGGTTCATTACACAGGTGCACCTTGTGCTGGGGACAATAAAAGGCCACTCTAAAATGTGCAGTTTTGTCACACAACACAATGCCACAGATGTCTCAAGTTTTGAGGGAGTGTGCAATTGGCATGCTGACTGCAGGAATGTTCACCAGAGAATTTTTCAACGTCGTTTTAGAGAATTTGGCAATAGTAGTATTTCTGTCTGTAATAAAGCCCTTTTGTGGGGGAAAACTCATTCTTATAAGCTAGGCCTGGCTCACCAGTGGCTGCACCCCATGGCTGCAATCCATATATTAGGGCCTAATTCATTCATTTAAATTGACAGATTTTATTTTATGAACTGTAACTCAGTAAAATCGTTGAAATTGTTGGATGTTGCATTTATATTTTTGTTCAGTATATTTGTCATCATTGAATTTTTGTGAATCACACGGCTGCGAGGTGTGGCTCTCTACTTGTGGTGTGCTAGTGTACGGGGGGGGGGGGGGGGGTTAAGGGGGAGGTGTTGTGGGAGTGGATTTGTTGGGAGATTAAGCCGATTAAGCCAATGCCTATGCGCTGTATTGGCTAACAAAGGCCAAGTTTGACTTGTTGGTCCACCAGACTCTTTGCTCATTTTGGCAGAACGGTCTGGCAACCATACGAGATTAGACATAGAAATAGTGCAATTGAAAAACAAACACTGAAATTGTTTTAAATAAATTAGGACAGAACACAGAGATAACTCACTGAGGAAAAGATGAAGGAATGTTCTCTCTGTCCTTCCGACTGGACGAGAGGAGAGAGAAACGAGAGGCTTGGAGAGAGAATCAATGTCTCCTCTCTGTGGCCTGTATAACTGGGCCAGTTACTGGTCAGACTGTATATCACACACACACACAGTACTACAATTGGAGCAGCACAAATATTATATGAGTTGGACCAGAAACTGCCAGCGCTGTCCAGTAAAATGATTATTGATGTGACTACATTCAGTTTTACCTTGACCTTGACATATACATGTATGATAAATTATTCCCAGGATTTCAGGTATAATTGCTTTATTCCAGAATGGCGGGACAGGGATTTGAGTTTTGTATCCTAGACCTCTTAAGCCCTTATTACCACTGCTCTGCCTTATCTCAGACTCTCTTCTACGGAACTCATCTCCATTCTCTATACCGAATGTAGCAGAGCGCTGCAGAACCCAAACATGTCACACACACAGACAAACTGACACACACAAATACACAAACACACCCCTACTTGTATGACAGGCGGTAATCATATTCATATTACATAAGGAACCAAATGATCACATTTGTCTATCACGGCCATACAGTTTGAGAGAGAAAGAGAGAGAGAGAGAGAGAGAGAGAGAGAGAGAGAGAGAGAGAGAGAGAGAGAAAGCTGTGAACATTCTGAGAGACAAGGCAAGAAGGGCATTCTATGCCATCAAAAGGAACATAAAATTCAACATACCAATTAGGATCTGGATAAAAAATACTTGACTCAGTCATAGAGCCCAGTGCCCTTTATGGTTGTGAGGTCTGGGGTCCGCTCACCAACCAAGATTTCACAAAATGGGACAAATACCAAATTGAGACTCTGCATGCAAAATTCTGCAAAATATCCTCCGTGTATAACGTAGAACACCAAATAATGCATGCAGAGCAGAATTAGGCCGATACCCACTAATGATCAAAATCCAGAAAAGAGCCGTTAAATTCTACAACCACCTAAAAGGAAGCGATTCCCAAACCTTCCATAACAAAGCCATCACCTACAGAGAGATTAACCTGGAGAAGAGTCCCCTAAGCAAGCTGGTCCTGGGGCTCTGTTCACAAACACAAACACACCCTACAGAGCCCCAGGACAGCAGCACAATTAGACCCAACCAAATCATGAGAAAACAAAAAGATAATTACTTGAAACATTGGAAAGAATAAACAAAAAAACTGAGCAAACTACAATGCTATTTGGCACTAAACAGAGAATACACAGAAGCAGAATACCTGACCACTGTGACTGACCCAAAATGAAGGAAAGCTTTGACTATGTACAGACTCAGTGAGCATAGCCTTGCTATTGAGAGGCCGCCATCAGCAGACTTGGCTCTCAAGAGAAGACAGGCTATCTGCACACTGCCCACAAAATGAGTTGGGAGCTGCACTTCCTAACCTCCTACCAAATGTATGACCATATTAGAGACATATTTCCCTCAGATTACACAGACCCTCAAAGAATTAGAAAACAAATCCAATCCTGATAAACATTCATATCTATTAGGTGAAATACCACAGTGTGCGATCACAGCAGTAAGATTTGTGACCTGGGCAACCAGTGGAGCACAAAAACCACAAATATGTCATGTTAATTTCTGACTGTTTATTTCCCTCTTTGATTATTGTCTATTCCACTTGTTTTGGCAATGATAACACGTTTCCCATGTTAATAAAGCCCTTTGAATTTAATTGAAAGAGCAGTAGCAGTAGGTTATGTATCTCTGATGACAGGGTGTATGGCTGTTGGCGTGTGAGGCAGTTGACACATGACACAGTCATTACAGTATCCTGTGTCCCTGTCAAACTGCAGCATACTCCCCAGGAATGCAATAATGAGCCCGTACTCACAGGGAATGCCGTAACGAGCCCGTACTCACAGGGAATACCAAATGAAGGAGAGATCACACAGAGAGAGAGAGAGAGAGAGAGAGAGAGAGAGAGAGAGAGAGAGAGAGAGAGAGAGAGAGAGAGAGAGAGAGAGAGAGAGAGCACTGACCCACTTAGACAGAGAGGGAGCAACTGCCAGGGTGTATCTCAATAGTCTAAAATGGCTTCCTGTCCTCTATCTTCCTACTTCTCACCTCTCCTTTCTCCTCCTCTCCTCCCCTTCCTCATCTATTTTCTCCACTCTCCTCCTCCTCTAGTCTACCTCATCTGCACGGATCTGATGAAATAAGATAGTGAAGACCAATGTACAGGTGTCTGAACATTCCTTGCAGGCAAATGTTTAATAACTCTGTCTTTCACACAGAGTGACACCGGTCTTGCACCACTAAGTCAGATGAGTGAACATGGGTCTCAATGTGCTTTTATTTCTCAAGGCTTTTAAGCAGTCACCATCAAAGATGAGGTCTGGCCAAAGTCACACACCTGACTTACTGATGCAATCCTGTGTGACAGTGTGTGTGTGTGTGTGTGTGTGTGTGTGTGTGTGTGTGTGTGTGTGTGTACATGTGGGAGTAGCATGCATTATTGTGTGAAAACGTTTTGTTCTGTAGTAAACAAAGCAGATGGACAGAAGAGGACCATGTTCTTTTAAAAGGGGAATTTCACCCTGTGGGAATCTGGGCTTGTTTTTATCATGTCTAAGGCATTTCTAGGACAGTGAGATATGTTTCACACATAATTACCCAAGGAGGAAGGCAGGTCAGGGTTTCGTGCACCTCATGACAGCTTCCAGTGTATTGATGGAGGGGAGCAAGATCTAAAAACACATATAGTCCTGTTTTGTGGCATTTCCCCAAGGTTCTATGTTATACTAATCACACAATACATTTTTGTGAGTGTAGATATGGTTGTCCATGTTCGATAGAGCAATTAAACGTCTTTCAGGGATGTTCCTATTGGCTAAGCTAAGTTAGCCAGCTAAACAACTACTGGTAGCCATATCTAAGACAAAAAATAGAAGAGGTTATACAATCGGAAATCTTTTGTATCTTGATTGTAAAACCTCTTCTAGTTTTAGTCATAGATATTTGTATTTGTATTTATTATGGATCCCCTTTAGCTGTTGCCAAGGCAGCAGCTACTCTTCCTGGGGTCCAGCAAAATGAAGGCAGTTCATACAATTTTAAAAACATAACAATACATTCACAGATTCCACAACACACTGTGGGCCCTCAGGCCCCTACTCCACCACTACCACTTATCTACAGTACAAAATCCATGTGTATGTGTGTGTATAGTGCGCATGTTATTGTGTGTGTGTGTGTGTGTGTGTGTGTGTATGCATGTGTCTGTGGCTATGTTTGTGTTCCTTCACAGTCACCTCTGTTCCATAAGGTGTATTTTTATCTGTTTTTTTAAATGAAATTTTACTGCTGGCATCAGTTACTTGATGTGGAATAGAGTTCCATGTAGTCATGGCTCTATTGTAGTACTGTGCGCCTCCCAAAGTCTGTTCTGGACTTGGGGACTGTGAAGAGACCTCTTGTGGCATGTCTTGTGGGGTATGCATGGGTGTCCGGGCTGTGCACCAGAAGTTCAAACAGACAGCTCGGTGCATTCAACCTCTCATAAAAACAGGTAGTGATGAAGCCAATCTCTCTTCCACTTTGAACCAGGAGAGATTGACATGCATATTATTGATGTTAGCTCTCTGTGTACATCCAAGGGCCAGCCATGCTGCCCTGTTCTGAGCCAATTGCAGTCCTTTTTTTGTGGCACCTGACAAGAGGACTGAACATTAGTCATTGATAGTGCTGTTAAGAAGGTAGAGCAGTGCTTTATTATAGACAGACTTCTCCCCATCTTAGCTAATGTTGTATCAACATGTTTTAACAATGACAGTTTACAATGCAGGGTTACTCCAAGCAGTTTAGTCACCTCAACTTTCTCAATTTCCACATTATTTATTACACATTTTAGTTGAGGTTTAGGGTTTAGTGCATGATTTGTCCCAAATAGAATGCTTTTATTTCTAGAAATATTTAGGACTAACGTATTCCTTGCCACCCACTCTGAAACTAACGTGGCAGTCATTTCAGTCACTGTAGTAGCTGACATGTATCGAGTTGAGTCATCCGCATACATAGAAACTCTGGCTTTACTCAAAGCCAATAGCATGTTATTAGTAAAGATTGAAAAAAGTAATGGCCCTAGACAGCTGCCCTGGGGAATTCCTGATTCTTCCTGGATTATGATATGATATGGCTAGCTACTAAACAGCAAGCTACAACCAGCCACCCAAACCTAGGTTTACCAACAAATGTTAGTTGGCTAGCTGGTTAGCCTGGCGCATGCTAACTTATTATGCGCCACACCTCGCATTTGTAACTTGTTAGCAAGCGTGCAACATCAGAAACTGTAAATAATTTTACCAGCTAGTGTGATGACCCTCCCAATCTGTCTGCCAAATTATTCCTCTCTGCTCTTGTTTTCTTTAACAGGATATCGGTAGGCGAAGCTGGGTGGCGCGTCAGCGAAATGGGAAACACCTGGGCTCGGGTGTCTTTTGTTTGACTTTGAAAGTACCACAAAATAACTAATGTGTGTCATGCGTGCAGACATTTTACGCATGGGGGTTCACGGTAATCAAACCAGCTACCCTGGCATTACAAGTACCATGCTCTACCAACTGAGCTACAAAGGATAAACTATGGCCATGGTATTACTTCAAATGCTGTACATTCAACAGAGGCATACACTGAGTTTTCAAAACATTAGGAACACCTTCTTAATATTGAGTTGCATCCCCCTTTGCCCTCAGAAAAGCCTACATTTGTCGGGGCATGGACTCTACAAGGTGTCGAAAGCATTCCACAGGGATGCTGGCCCATGTTGACTCCAATGCTTCCCACAGTTGGTGGACCATTCTTGACACACACAGGGAACAGTGAAAAACCCAGCAGCATTGCAGTTCTTAACAAACTCAAACCAGTGCGCCTGGCACCTACTACCCTACCCCGGTCAAAGGCACTTCAATCTTTTGTTTTGCCCATTCACCCTATGAATGGCACACATACAAAATCCATGTCTCAATTGTCTCAAGGCTTAAAAATCCTTCTTTAACTTGTCTCCTCCCCTTCATCTACACTGATTGAAGTGGATTTAACAAGTGACATCAATAAGTGAATATAGCTTTCATTTAGATTCACCTGGTCAGTCTGTCATAGAACGATCATGTTTTGTACACAGTGTATAAACAACAGAATACCGTCCAGCCTTGTTTTACAGCTGCCAATGGCTCCTTCCCATAGAAATCCGATAATAGGTTACAGTAAATTCATATCTGTGAGATATTATAACATCAGTGGCACCACCCAATTCATACCCAGACAGACACTATTGTACCCCTTAATGGACCATTTCCTTACCGTTGCTCTTAAATACATCCAAGAACAATGAGTAGAAAAGGCATTGGGAGTGCCTTTGTGAATAGGTATGACAATGGAATCAGGAGAAGCAGAAGGGGGTTTCAGGGTTTCACTTTACGGGTTCAAAATGATGTTTACGCCGTGGTTCTAACCTTGTACTGAATCACAGTACAAGGTTTAAGACATTGAGTCCTTCTATAAAGTATGTCTTTCAGTGCACAGATACTCACACATATGCACACACACACACACACACACACACACACACACACACACACACACACGCAGGCACACATACAAAAAGGCACACACGCACTCAGGCATCAGTAATCCTCTGAAGCGGTTGGTCTGGTCTGTCTGGAGGCAGATGGCTGTTTTGGGCCCAGAGAGAGAAAGAGAGATTCCATCAGGACTGGCACTGGCAGCAGGAGGAGGCTGTTTTGGGCTGGAGAGGACAGGGATGCTACTCTGCTGCCCAAACACACACTCTCACACACAAACATCTCTATCCCTCTCTGGCAGTGCCTGAAATGTTCCTCTCTGCTGGAGTGCTGCCCAGAGGAACAGGTTCAGGCCTGCTGGAGAGGATGAGGTTAAGACTCAAAGGAAGAGGTAATAGGGTGTTAGGGGCCCTATGCATGGAGGAAGCAAGTGGCCATAAAGAGGGGAATAATAGTCTTAAGGAAAGGACAAAGTGCTTCTGGTGACAAGGTGAAAGGTGCCTATGGGGTGTTGGATGTCCTACAAATGGAGGGTAAGAACACACTAAGAAGGATGTAACTGGCCACATCAGGGCAGTTTGGGGCTCTAAGGAGTGAAGATAGGGGCTCTATGGGAAGTGTTTGGTGCCCTAAGATTATCTAAGGAAGGAGTTATGGATCTTTGGAATGTTATGTTACCCCAATGAGGTAAGAAGCCATTACAGGAGAGTTGGTGGCCTTACAAAGCGATAGGGACCCTATGTAGGGTGTGAGTTAAGGGGCCTTAAGTGTACTGTAAGGATAAAAGCACACTGATAGAACTAATGAATCCAGTCTATCTGTATAAGAGAGCTAAGAGCTTAGAGCAGGGAGCTGGCAGGGTTAGGACTAGTTTAAATTGGGACTTATCAGCTGTTATACACTATAGTGTATTATATAATATTGGACTATAAGTTGGGGATAGGTGCTGCAGAGAGGCAGGCCATGGTTTGGGACGCTCTCATTGTCTGATCCTCTTCCCATTGCGATAGGTTCAAAAGCACCTCTTCCCTTTCAGAGACACCATCTCTCTTTGTTACTTTATCCCAATCCATTTCTCTTTTGCCTCATCCCTTGCTTTATCCCCTTAGTATTTCTCATTCACTTTATGAACCTCTCTCTCCAACTTTCAATCTCTATGACTCTCAAGGACTGCTACGGCAATGATCATCAGTCACAGTTACACATTTCAGCGGGTCCCTGTATATGATGCTATTACAAACATAACATGACTAAACACCTGCCACTACAAATGCATGTTACTTTATGATAAGCACCTCAGTATAGCCCTCACATGCAGTTATGTCTTGTAATGTGACAGGACTTATGTTAGCTGGTTGACAGGCCAATGTATCCTGCCTACCTCGGAATGAGCCCATACATCATGTTATGATCTCTCATGGGGAAAAAGCTGTTTTAAATGCTGATGTGATTAGTTATATGCGCAGAGAGCTGTTCTAGATGATGGGTGCATGGTCATACAGTATATGGATTGTTGTTGAGGGGGCTGTCTTTCCCTGGGTCAATAGAAGCAGCATCAGTGAGGTTTCTGAGACATTGATCAAAGTGGAGTTGGAAACGAATATCACTTTACATTCCAATGGAACCGTCACTTAGCTCAGTATTCACCAGACACAGGAGAAAGAGAGAGAGACTGATGAAGGAAAAAGATATGGAGAAAGCAGTGATGTATATTCATGGATGCCAAAGGGAAGCCAGGCCCAAAAAATGGACCAAGAAAAAATACAATAATTTATCTTACGTCTTTCTGTGTTGCATTTATTCCCTTCAATTCGCAAGAGGCTGAATGTACAGTAGCTCACCAGAGAAATCATCAGAGCGAGCGAAACAGTGCCCCTCTGTCTTAGTATGTGTAGTCCATCTATCTGGTGCTGTCTGGTCAAAAAGAGTATAACATTGTTGCTGCTGTAACATTGAATGCAAGGGAAGCCAGCGAGCATTTGGCTTCCCTTGATATTTTTTTTTATAATAGCCAATTAGCGTTGAGCTAAACTAAGTGAGCTCAACTGTGAATGGTCCTGGCGCAACAAAAGAAAGTGTCAAGGGAAGCCAGTTTGGATTTGGCTTCACTCCAATCCCAAGCCAAACATCATTTACAGCAAAAACTTTAACTGTTGCATCTCGTTGTGTCATTGTCCTCCGGTGGCTAAAATTGTCCCTTTCCTAAATAGCCATGGATGGAGATAGGGATTTGGACGTGTGGTTTTACTTAAATCTCCGTACTGGCCAATGATTATAACAGTGACTTCTGCACACGCACACACACACGCACACACGCACGCACACGCACACACGCACGCACGCACGCACGCACGCACACACACACACACACACACACACACACACACACACAGACACACACACACACACACACAGGGAAATCAGTACCAGTTGTCAGCCATATCATATCACATTTAGCTTATGTTGATTGGACTAAATCGTTTTTGGTATCTTTGTTGTTACTGTCTTAGACTATTGGTGACTTGTTGAGGTTGAAATATATCACAACGCCTGGAGTGGTGGGTGTGGAGTCAAATGCAGAGAGCAGAGGATACTGTGGAAAACAGACTTTATTAGGTTTCCAAAGCGAATGAGATGCTGTTGGTTTCCTCTCCTTTCACCTTCAATGTGGATTGTGGATAATTCTCCCACTGACCTGCAACTTTTTTATTTATTTTGTATTTATTTCACCTTAATTTAACTAGGTAGGCTAGTTGACAATAAATTCACATTTTGACTTGAGCTTATCGATCTTCAGTCTGACGCAGTGATTGGAGAACTATTCAAAACAATGTCGTTACTGACAAGATTCTATGCATCTCTCGATGAACAAAACTTTCCAAAGATTAGGAGTCATGCTCCGAAGATGTTTGCACTGTTTGGGTCAACCTATGTATGTCATGACTCTCCTGTTCAGATCTGAAGGATCAGGTGACAGTGGGTCCTCTCTACAGCGTAATCTCTCTCTGATGATTAGATTAGTCATGTAATAATTACACCTAGAGAATTGATTTGATAATATAACACTAATTGTAGTCCAAGACAGAACAGACATTTTCAGTGATTAAATATAACAAGTGAAGGCACAGGTCATCTCTTACTGACTCAACTCTCACCAATCCTGTGCATAGCGACGTCAGAAATTATACCTGATGTAACGAGTGCGCTGAGAGTCAGGAAGCAAGTACAGGGAGTGAGTGTTTTAATAAATAAATAAAACAATAAACACGAAACACAAACAACGCACCGACATGAAACAGAGTCAATAACACCTGAGGAAAGAACCAATGGGAGTGACAGAAATAGGGAAGATAATCAAGGAGATTATGGAGTCCAGGTGAGTGTCATGAGATGCTGGTGCGCTTGACAATGGTGACAGGTGTGCGGGATAATCAGCAGCCTGATGACCTAGAGGCCGGATAGGGAGTATACGTGACAGTACCCCCTGCCCGACGCACGGCCCCAGCCGCAGGACTCCGACAAAGGGGACGAACCCGGGGATCGGGAGCAGACTGGTCACCCCTGCTGAAGCACGGGAACCTGTCACGCCGGCTGAGGCGCGGGAAGCTGTTGTGCCGGCTGGGGCGTGGGAACCTGACAGACCGGCTGAGGCAGGGGAGACTGGCGATCCGGCTGAGGCATGAGAGCCTGACGAGCCGGTGGAAGCAGGGGAGCCTGGCAATCCTGCGGAGGGATGAAAGCCTGACATTCCGGCTGAGACAGGGGAGCCTGCGATCTGGCTGAGGCATGAAAGCCTTAGGTGATCCGGCTGAGGCATGAGAGCCTGATGAACCAACAGAGGCAGGGGAGCCTGGTAATCTGTCTGAGGCATGAGAGCCTATGGTCCTGAATGCACAGTGTACTTTTTACTCCGTGTAGTTCTTTGCGTGTTTAATAATGAAAATACCTACTAAAAGGAGAACATGTATGTGGTTTATTTCTGTGCATGGATGTGATTTACAGTATATATATATCTGTCAACACTGTAACGCTTCTCTTCTTGTGAAGTAGAGGCGGACCAAAGCGCAGCGTGGTGGTTGTTCATTGTATTTTATTCACGACACTATACATGAACAAACTAACGAAAAAACAAGAAACGTGAGAACTCAAAACCTAATACAGCCTATCTGGTGAATACTACACAAAGACAGGAACAATCACCCACAAACACACAGTGAAACCCAGGCTACCTAAGTATGATTCTCAATCAGAGACAACTAATGACACCTGCCTCTGATTGAGAACCATACTAGGCCGAAAACATAGAACTGCCCCAAAACATAGAAAAACAAACATAGACTGCCCACCCAACTCACGCCCTGACCATACTAAATAAATACAAAAACAAAGGAAATAGAGGTCAGAACGTGACAGTACCCCCCCCCCCAAAGGTGCGGACTCCGGCCGCAAAACCTTGACCTATAGGGGAGGGTCTGGGTGGGCGTCTGTCCGCGGTGGCGGCTCTGGCGCGGGACGCGGACCCCACTTCGCCATTGTCTCAGTCCGCCTTATTGTCCGCCTCCGTGGCTTACTCACCATGCCCACCCCTCTCAATGACCCCACTGGACAGAGGGGCTGCTTGGGACAGAGGGGCAGCTTCTCGGGACAGAGGGACAGCTGCTCGGGACAGAGGGACAGCTGCTCGGGACAGAGGGACAGCTGCTCGGGACAGAGGGACAGCTGCTCGGGACAGAGGGACAGCTGCTCCGGGCGGAGGGGCTCTAGCGGCCCCTGGCTGACTGGCGGCACTGGCGGCCCCTGGCTGACTGGCGGCCCCTGGCTGACTGGCGGCACTGGCGGCCCCTGGTTGACTGGCGGCGCTGACGCTGGGCTGACTGGCGGCACTGGCGGCCCCTGGTTGACTGGCGGCACTGGCGGCCCCTGGCTGACTGGCGGCACTGGCGGCCCCTGGCTGACTGGCGGCACTGGCGGCCCCTGGCTGACGGGCGGCACTGGCGGCTCCTGGCTGACGGGCGGCATTGGCGGCTCCTGGCTGACGGGCGGCGCTGGCGGCGCTGGGCAGACGGGCGGCACTGGGCAGACGGGCGGCGCTGGCGGCGCTGGGCAGACGGGCGGCGCTGGCGGCGCTGGGCAGACGGGCGGCGCTGGCGGCGCTGGGCAGACGGGCGGCGCTGGCGGCGCTGGGCAGACGGGCGGCGCTGGCGGCGCTGGGCAGACGGGCGGCACTGGCGGCGCTGGGCAGATGGGCGGCGCTGGCGGCGTTGGGCAGACGGGAAGCTCCGATGGCGCCGGGCAGACGGGAAGCTCCGGCAGAGGCGCCGGGCAGACGGGAAGCTCCGGCAGAGGCGCCGGACAGGCGGGAGGCTCCGGCAGAGGCGCCGGACAGGCGGGAGGCTCCAGCAGAGGCGCCGGACAGACGGGAGACTCCGGCAGCGCTGGAGAGGAGGAAGGCTCCGGCAGAGGCGCCGGACAGGCGGGAGGCTCCGGCAGAGGCGCCGGACAGGCGGGAGGCTCCGGCAGAGGCGCCGGACAGGCGGGAGGCTCCGGCAGAGGCGCCGGACAGGCGGGAGGCTCCGGCAGCGGCGCCGGACAGGCGGGAGGCTCCGGCAGAGGCGCCGGACAGGCGGGAGGCTCCGGCAGAGGCGCCGGACAGGCGGGAGGCTCCGGCAGAGGCGCCGGACAGACGGGAGACTCCGGCAGCGCTGGAGAGGAGGAAGGCTCTGGACGGATGGGCCGGAGAGACAGCCTGGTACGGGGAGCTGCCACCGGAGGGCTGGGGTGTGGAGGTGGTGACGGATAGACCGGGCCGTGCAGGCGCACTGGAGCTCTTGAGCACCGAGCCTGCCCAACCTTACCCGGTTGAATGGTCCCGGTCGCCCTGCCAGTGCGGCGAGGTGGAATAGCCCGCACTGGGCTATGCAGGCGAACCGGGGACACCGTGCGCAAGGCTGGTGCCATGTAAGCCGGCCCAAGGAGACGCACTGGAGACCAGATGCGTAGAGCCGGCTTCATGGCACTTGGCTCGATGCCCACTCTAGCCCGGCCGATACGCGGAGCTGGAATGTACCGCACCGGGCTGTGCACCCGCACTGGGGACACCGTGCGCTCCACAGCATAACACGGTGCCTGCCCGGTCTCTCTAGCCCCCCGGTAACCACAGGAAGTTGGCTCAGGTCTCCTACCTGGCGTAGCCATACTCCCTGTTAGCCCCCCCCCAATACATTTTTGGGGCTGACTCCCGGGCTTCCATCCACGACGCCGCGCTGCCTCCTCATACCAGCGCCTCTCCGCTTTCGCCGCCTCCAGTTCTTCTTTGGGACGGCGATATTCTCCTGGCTGAGCCCAGGGTCCTCTTCCGTCTAATTCGTCCTCCCATGTCCATACCTCCTCGCGCTGCTCCTGCTGCTGCTTTTTCCTTTGCCCATTACCACACCGCTTGGTCCTGTTGTGGTGGGTGATTCTGTAACGATTCTCTTCTTGTGAAGTAGAGGCGGACCAAAGCGCAGCGTGGTGGTTGTTCATTGTATTTTATTCACGACACTATACATGAACAAACTAACGAAAAAACAAGAAACGTGAGAACTCAAAACCTAATACAGCCTATCTGGTGAATACTACACAAAGACAGGAACAATCACCCACAAACACACAGTGAAACCCAGGCTACCTAAGTATGATTCTCAATCAGAGACAACTAATGACACCTGCCTCTGATTGAGAACCATACTAGGCCGAAAACATAGAACTGCCCCAAAACATAGAAAAACAAACATAGACTGCCCACCCAACTCACGCCCTGACCATACTAAATAAATACAAAAACAAAGGAAATAGAGGTCAGAACGTGACAAACACAGTCATACACATGATGTATAATCCTGTAATATGATTGTGGCCGCAATGGCAAAAATATATTCTAATGTGGCCCTCCATGGAAAATAATTGCACGGTAGTAGGTCATGTCACTGTTTGTTTGTGGACTTCACCAGACAGATGTTGCTCTTCAGTTTTATGAAGAAACAAAGGTGTGGTTGAATTTATTCTGCCACTGTGTCTTCTTATTGTCTTGGGCTTATGCTTATATACAAAGGGGGGAAGGCGTTGAACTAACAGGTTATAGAGCAAACACAATTATCACAACACATAGGTTTTAATATGTGACCCGTTTCAAGAAGCTAGGCATATGTCGCACATCACTACTTCACAAGAGAGGCATTTGAACGTTTATTTTTGTGTTTTTGGCAGAAATGCCTTCTGCAACATGTGAATTTTCATGTGCCTTAATATCAAACGTGTATGCCATCTGTAAATATTAACAAAATTGTTAAATTACAAGCTTAGTTGGTTCAGCCACATAAAAATACAGGATCCTTCTCGCTAGCCATGATTGGCTGAGATAATGGAAGGGTTGGACATGAGAGATGAGTTTGAATTGGTCTACCATGTTAACAGGCATTATCGACAAAGATCAGAGGGAAAAAGTTGTGATGGACTACTTTCTGGAGGACGATTGTGCCATGTGCCACTCTCTCTGACTCTGAAAATATATCAAACAATTAGGAAATCCCTGATTTAGGTAAAACATTTTAATTGAACCAGACATTGTAGAATATTCTGATGACAGCTATGGGGAAGAAACAGAGACAACAGTGTTGTTGTGACAGAAGAGTTGAAATCAGTGGAATGTCCAATGGAAGCAGAGAGATGATTGCCAAATGCGGAGAGTCGAAAAGAGAACACAGAAGGTTGTTGTAACACCTGTCTCCAGATTACATCTTCAAACTACGGGCAACCAGTGTTCATCCATGTACACGGGTAAGAGTCTCGCTACATTTTCAGTTATTATACATTTTTAATTTAAAGATAAAGGATGAAAGTGATGACTAGCATGCAGATGTAAGAGGGAGAAGGAGAGAGAGAGCACCTATGCACATGCGAGGAGAAAAGTAGATAGAGAGCTGAAGAAAATGAATAAAGGAATAAGAGAGCACCTATGACGCACAAGAGAATGATTAAGAGAGAGCAGGGCTGGGAGATAAAGGAAGAAGGGGAGAAAGAAAGATAGCAAAGGAGAGAGAATGCAGGTGGATGAAAGTGGTAGATAGATGTGCTGGGAAATGTAGAAGGTCAGCTGTGTGAGTGTTGGGGACATTAGGTGATGGAGTGGAGAGGATGAAGAGACAGAGAGAGAGAGATTCAACTCTCCACAGCCAATCCAGAAAAGATCTATCTATCTATCTATCTATCTATCTATCTATCTATCTATCTATCTATCTATCTATCTATCTATCTATCTATCTATCTATCTATCTATCTATCTATCTATCAAGTCCCTAAAGACTCACTGGCTGTATGTTCTCAATCAATGCATGTTCTCATCTCAATGTACAGAAATGATGTATGATCAGTTGTTTTTGTTGTTGTGTGTAAATGTTTTCTTACTTTTTTATTACGGTGAACAAATATGGAGGTGACTAACCAAAGTTATTGCACAATACACTACTACTGACTACTTAATTGGTTTGATAGCTGAATTAATAGATGTAAAATAAATTCTGGAGGTGATTCCCCTGTCTCATCTCCTACTATGGTAACAGTGTTTGTGACAAGGGCTTGGTTTGTCAGCCTGCTTGATTGGTGTGAACAGCTGGCAGAGGGAATAAACTAGACCCCTGCCATCTAAGGTGTGTGTGTGTGTGTGTGTGTGTGTGTGTGTGTGTGTGTGTGTGTGTGTGTGTGTGTGTGTGTGTGTGTGTGTGTGTGTGTGTGTGTGTGTGTGTGTGTGTGTGTGTGTGTGTGTGTGTGTGTGTGTGTTATTAAGGTTAAGTCATGTCAATGTGTGTTCTCTTGCAGAACGCTTACTCAGAGCAACAGCAATCAAATGGAGAGAAAAACAGACAGAAACCGACACAAACCGTCACGACTACAATGAATCCCAGAAAACTAGCACCATATCACACCCACACATCCTGTGGTATAGTAATAACAGTTGATTAATATAACTTACATGAGTACAGTGCATTCGGAAAGTATTCAGACCCCTTGACCTTTTCCACATTTTGTTACGTTACAGCCTTATTAAAAAAAAAATTCAATTGTTTTTTACCCAATCAAACTGCACACAATAGCCCATAATGACAAAGCAAAAACAGGTTTTTAGAAATGTTTTCAAATGTATTAAAAATAAACTGATATATCATATTTACATAAGTATTCAGACCCTTCACTCAGTACTTTGATGAATATCCTTTGGCAGCGATTACAGCCTCGAGTTTTCTTGGGTATAACGCTACAAACTTTGCACACCTGTATTTGGGGAGTTTCTCCCTTTCTTCTCTGCAGATCCTCTCAAGCTGTCAGGTTGGATGGGGTTGCTGCACAGCTATTTTCTGGTATCTCAAGAAGGCAGGGCCAGATCCCGAAGTCACTCTTGCGTTGTCTTGGCTGTGTGCTTAGGGTTGTTGTCCTGTTGAAGGGTGAACCTTTGCACCAGTCTGAGGTCCTGAGCACTCTGGAACAGGTTTTCATCAAGGATCTCTCTGTACTTTGCTCCATTCATTTTTCCCTTGATCCTGACTAGTCTCCTAGTCCCTGCCACTGAAAAACATTCCCACAGCATGATGACGCCACCACCATGCTTTGTGATGCCAGGTTTCTTCCAGACGTGGAGCTTGGCATTCAAGCCAAAGAGTTAAATCTTTGTTTCATCAGACCAGAAAATCTTTTTTCTTATGGGTTTTGAGTCCTTTAGGTGCCTTTTGGAAAAACTCCAAACGGCCTGTCATGTGCCTTTTACTAAGGAGTGGCTTCTGTCTGGCCACTCTACCATAAAGGCCTGATTGGTGGAATGCTGCAGAGATGGTTCTCCTTCTGGAAGGTTCTCCCATCCATCTCTGCAGGAGAACTCTGGAACTCTGTCAGAGTGACCATCGGGTTCTTGGTCACCTCCCTGACCAAGGCCCTTTTCCCCCGATTGTACAGTTTGGCCGGGCGGCAAGCTCTAGGAAGAGTCTTGGTGGTTCCAAACTTCTTCCGTTTAAGAATGATGGAGGCCATTGAAGGTTCCGGTGGACCTTCAATGCTGTAGACATTTTTTGGTACACTTACCCAGATCTGTGCCTCGACACAATCCTGTCTCGGGGCTCTACGGACAATTCCTTCGACCTCATGGCTTGGTTTTTGCTCTGACATGCACTGTGTCATGACTGGCCTGCTTGGGTCAGGTTACCGTGGAGCAGAATCCTACATAGAGCTCTCTCACACCTAGCAGTGGGGAAGAGATCGAGAGGTATGTAGACGAGGGCAGCAGAGAAAATCCCTTTGTCCTCTCATTATGGAGCTGTTCTCAGAACATTAACATGCAATAAATGGACTTTGGGACAATAGGTTTTGTCAGCAACAATGGTGGTAATGACGATAGATGGAATATGAAAATGTATGTCATTTTTGTTATGTTAATCAAAGTTAACCTCTCTTGGGTAGTGGGCAGTATTTTCACGTCTGGATGAAAAGCGTTCCCAAAGTAAACTGCCTGTTACTCAGGCCCAGAAACTGCCTGTTACTCAGGCCCACAAACAAAATAATTCAGCCTAACACTATTTTCAATGGCTGTCACTTTTATTATAAGGCGAAGTCCCCCCAGATTGCAGTTCCTAGGGATTCCACTAGATGTCAAACGTCTTTAGAAAGAGTTTCAGGCTGGTGTTTGGAAAACTGAGCCAGAAATTGTAGTTTTTCTATGTGGCTCCCATTTTGGCTGTAGTGTTTCCAAGCGCTTGAATGAGAGCACGTTCTTTGGTATTTTTCTCCGGTAAAGACAATAACGATTCTCCGTCTTAAATTGTATCGTTTATTTACGTATTAGGGTACCTAAGGTTTGATTATAAATGTTGTTTGACTTGTTTGGAAAAGTTTACTAGTAACGTTTGGCATTCATTTTGTATGCATTTTGATGCAGGGAAGCTGGGTGGATTATCGACTGAAGCGCGCCAGCTAAACTGAGATTTTATGGATATAAAGAAGGACATTATCGAACAAAAGGACCATTTGTGATGTAACTGGGACCTTTTGGAGTGCCAACAGAAGAAGATCATCAAAGGTAAGACATTTATTATATCGCTGTTTCTGACTTTCGTGTTGCACCTGCCTGGTTGAAATATGTTTTTCATGGTTTTATACGCGGGGTGCTGTCCACAGATAATCACATGGTGTGCTTTCGCCGTAAAGCCTTTTTGAAATCTGACACAGCGGCTGATTAACAAGAAGTTAAGCTTTATTTTGATGTATTTACACTTGTGGTTTTATGAAAGTTAAATATGTATTATTCTATAATTCTGTAGAATTTCACGTTCTGCAATTTCACCGGATGTTGGCCGGGTGGGACGCTACCGATGACTTTATAAAGAAAACATTGAAACTTGGAGAGTTTTCCAAATATGTACCTGATGTTTGCATTTTGGACTTGTGTGGAAAATGTCCAGATCAAATATAATCTTATTGTAAAGATGACAGAATTGTAAAGCCCACAGAATTGCCCTAAAGGCGGAAACGCCCATTTCTGACCAGAAGGTATAAAACATGTGAGTTAAGAATTAACATGCCAGACTAAGTGACCCTGAGCTGCAGCCAAGGTCTGAGTGGTCAGTAAACCCCCAACCTATGCTACGGACGAGTAGCTGTATCTAAAGTGGGTGAATTCAAGCAGGAGCACCCGGTCAGCACTCTCCAAGGAATCGTGTCTACACTGTTTTCCTTCCCATGCTGGAACCATCCACACGGCTGATTAGCCCTCCTCCGAAAACCTTTTCAGAGCAAGGGTGAGGAAACAGACCACTAAGAGAAAGAACACTGACATCGTGAGGAGAAACAGAGAGTTACACCCGGTAACCGAGGACGGACCGTCAACAGAAAAGTCGGAATCCGGTCCACGCAGAGACACCCCATTGCAGACCTTTAACACCTAATTACATCATTGTAATTTGACCAATAGGAGCGGCAGTTCGGGGCAAGGTTGGGTTAAAATAAGCATAACTGACACCCAAGTGTGTTTTTCTCTCATGCACCAAAGTGTCTCTCTCTCTCTCTCTCTCTCTCTCTCTCTCTCTCTCTCTCTCTCTCTCTCTCTCTCTCTCTCTCTCTCTCAATCCCCATTTTGTGTAACACGTGTCATATTGTGTTGGCCCGCTAGGGACCTGTTTTATCATACTAAGTTCTAATCAATAGCCTAGACTGTGTGTTGAAAATGTGCATTTTATATGATCATTTTAGCTTCTTAGCAAATAAATAATCAGCTCAATTGGTGTGGTATGGACTTATTTAGTGAGACTCGGGTTCGTGCAGATTCCTGGATTATGCGATGTTCAGAATGAGACTGTGAAGAAATTGATTAATTCGTGACTGTTGTAAAATCAATATTGTGATATTCTTTGAATTAATTTGGGAAATAGAAACTCAATAAAGCTAAAACTTTCCCATGGTGCCACAGGTTAATGAGTTAATAATTGCCTGATTAATTTAATCACGTAATTATGAACCGTTAATCATTCGACAAACAGCAGTCGTCACATTAATCAATACAATGTCATGACAACTGTCAACTGTGGGACCTTATATAGACAGGTGTGTGCTTTTCCAAATCATGTCCATTCAATTGAATTTACCACAGGTGGACACAAATCAAGCTGTAGAAACATATCAAGGATGATCAATGGAAACCAGATGCACCTGAGCTCAATATTGAGTCTCATAGCAAAGGGTCTTTAAACAGCTTGGAAAATTCCAGAAAATTATGTCATGGCTTTAGAGGCGTCTGATAGGTATAATTTGAGTCAAATGGAGGTGTACCTGTGGATGTATTTCAAGGTCTACCTTCAAACTCAGTGCCTCTTTGCTTGACATCATGGGAAAATCAAAAGAAATCACATAAGACCTCAGAAAAAAATGTAGACCTCCACAAGTCTGGTTCACCGTTGGGAGCAATTTCCAAACGCCTGAAGGTACCACGTTCATCTGTACACACAACAGTACGCAAGTATAAACACCATGTGACCATGCAGCCGTCATACCGCTCAGGAAGGAGATGTGTTCTGTTTCCTAGAGATGAATGTACTTTGTTGCAGAAAAGTGCAAATCAATCTCAGAACAACAGCAAAGGACCTTGTGAAGATGCTGGAGGAAAAAGGTACAAAAGTATCTATATCAACAGTAAAACGAGTCCTATATCGACATAACCTGAAAGGCCAATCAGCATGGAAGAAGCCACTGCTCCAAAACCTCCATTAAAAAGCCAGATTACGGTTTGCAACTGCACATGGGAACTATTATTGTACTTTTTGGAGAATTGTCCTCTGGTCTGATGAAACAAAAATATAACTAAAGCAAGGGGGTGACAACATCATGTTGTGGGGGTGCTTTGCTACAGGAGGGACTGGTGCACTTCACAAAATAGATGCCATCATGAGGTAGGAAAATTATGTGGATATATTGAAGCAACATCTCAAGACATCCGTCAGGAAGTTAAAGCTTGGTGGCAAATGGGTCTTCCAAATGGACAATGTCCCCAAGCATACTTCTGAAGTTGTGGCAAAATGGCTTATGGACAACAAAATCAAGGTATTGGAGTGGCCATCACAAAGCTCTGACCTCAATCCTCTAGAATATTTGTGTGCAGAACTGAAAAAGCATGTGCGAGCATTGAGGCCTACAAACCTGACTCAGTTACACCAGCTCTGTCTGGAGGAATGGGCCAAAATTCACCCAACTTATTCTGGGAAGCTTGTGGAAGGCTACCCGAAACGTTTGACCCAAGTTAAACAATTTAAAGGCAATGCTACCAAATACCAATTGAGTGTATGTAAACTTCTGACCCACTGGGAATGTGATGAAAGAAATAAAATCTGAAATAAATCATCCTCTACTATTATTCTGACATTTCACATTCTTATAATAAAGTGGTGATCCTGACTGACCTACGACAGGGCATTTTTACTAGGAATAAATGTAAACTTCCGAATTCAACTGTAGGTTCCTAATCAGACAGGCTATGATTGTTATTATTATCATGATTACTGAGCTGATTATTCATTTAACTAATCAACTAAAGGTCTAACCCCCACAGCTACAGAATGTACAGTGTGATGCTCTGCCCCCTTTCCACTTGTTGAATGTAGCCTCTCTCTTCAGGAAGCCAAAAGACTGTGAAACTCTCTGCAAATATACACAACTCAGAAAAACACAAGCAGTATAATAAAACAAGTTTTATACAGAATTTTAGCTAAATAAGATAACTGTCTCCCTAATATGAATTGCAAGCAAAAAGCTTAGACAGACTGTATGTTTATATTTGTCTGCGTCTCGCTGTTACTGTGTGTGTGTGACTATTTGTAACGGTCGTCGGTGGAAGAAGGTGAGGACCAATGCGCAGCATGGTACTTGTTCATGTTATGTATTTAAACTGAACAACATCAAACACAGAAACAAAAAAAAAAAAAGCACAACCAAAACAGCTCCGTCAGGTGCAAACCACACTAAACAGAAAGTATAATCACCCACGACTCAAGGGTGAAAACAGGCTGCCTAAGTATGGTTCTCAATCAAGGACAACGATTGACAGCTGCCTCTGATTGAGAAGGCCAAACACAGAAATACCAAATCATAGAAAAAAGAACATAGACTGCCCACCCAACTCACGCCCTGACCATACTAAAACAAAGACATAACAAAAGAACTAAGGTCAGAACGTGACACTATTAACAGAGTTGAAAGTGTTATCTCTAATCTTAGGGATTGTCATATCAGACGGTTGCTCTTTAGCCTTGTAAGACTGAAGCCTTTAGCTAATTAACACACAAACAAACACTCGCTCAGAAAACAATAGCTGCCAATTATCCTCTGCTCCCTATCTTTCTCTGTGTGTGTGTGTGTGTGTGTGTGTGTGTGTGTGTGTGTGTGTGTGTGTGTGTGCGTGCGTGCGTGCGTGCGTGCGTGTGCGCGTGTGTGTCTGGCGCCGTGCCGACAGTTCAAGGTTTCCCAACGTTTGTTAATTCATCTAAGATGATTTCTTTGTCATTGTGGGCTAATGAGAAGAAATGCCTTCCAGTTGTCTGTTAACCCTATCAGTCCCGAGGCCCCAGCAAAAATAAGATTTTAATTTATCTGACTTTCATATACAGTATCTGCATGTCCAGCCCTTATATTTAGCCTCACAATGTAGTTGTTACCGTTTTCTTTTCAGGACAACCAAGGCTACAAGTAGAACACAAAACAATTTGACATAAAAAGTTGAATTCATGAGCTATATTGACAAATTTCAATTTAAAGAAATAAAGTCAGCCAAAGCAGAAACCTAATACAAATGAATTTATATGCATGCTGTAAGTACAGAAATGTGACCGGCCAGCCTCCCGAGTGGTGCAGCGGTCTAAGGCACTGCATCAGTGTTGTGCCATCACTGCAGCCTGTGGTTTGATCCCAGGCTGTGTCATTACCGGGCTTGACCGGGAGTCCCATAGGGAGGAGCACATTTGGCACAGCATCGTCCAGGTTAGGGGAGGGTTTGGCAGGATGGGCTTTACTTGGCTCATCGCGCTCTAGCAACTCCTTGTGGCAGGCTGGGCGCCTGCAGGCTGACTATGGTCGTCAGTTGAATGGAGTTTCCTCTGACATATTGGTGCAGCTGGCTTCCGGGTTAAACGAGCGGGTGTTAAGAAGCGCAGTTTGACGAGTTATGTTTCGGAGGTCGCATGACTCGACCTTCGCCTCTACCGAGCCCGTTGTGGAGTTGCAGCGATGAGACAAGATTATTAATCACGAAATTGGGGAGAAAAAGGGGGATAAAAATTACACACCATTTAATTACATTTTTTATAAAGAAATATGAACGACCGGCTCGATTCTGTCATTTGAAATGTTTTTTTTATTTTTTACATAGGATAAAAGTAGAGATTCAGAGCTAGAAAATTGTATATCAAATCAAATCAAATCAAATCCAATTTTATTTGTCACATACACATGGTTAGCAGATGTTAATGCGAGTGTAGCGAAATGCTTGTGCTTCTAGTTCCGACAATGCAGTAATAACCAACAAGTAATCTAACTAACAATTCCAAAACTACTGTCTTGTACACAGTGTAAGGGGATAAAGAATATGTACATAAGGATATATGAATGAGTGATGGTACAGAGCAGCATAGGCAAGATACAGTAGATGGTATCGTATATCATACACTACAGTTGAGGAACAATGGGAAAGTAATTCTGCTTTAAAAGTTGATCAACTTTTGAGAAAATTGGCCTTGAATGTTTTGTTAAACCTAACGGATAGCTCTTCCTTGTCTACACCCGTTCAACATTGTTCACACCCTCTGAAGCCTTAGCCCCACCCATCTCTTTAAGGATTTACATGTGAGGCCATGTTCTAAACAACCAACGATTTCAAGACTAAAGGCTAGTTTATACTACATGTGTGTTTGGAAATTCAATCTGGAGTGCCAGAGTGCACTCTGGGCGTTCGTAAACTCAGAGCACTGTCAGATTGTCAGTTCATAAATTTAGAGTGTTTCACTCTCGGAGTGTTCAGAGCCCACACTGGATGCTCTGGCCGAGGAGTAGGGTTGATCCGAACGTTCTGACCTAACAACAGCAGTCAAGCACTCAAGCTAACGTTGGCTAGCTTGCTAGCAACTTCCAGACACAAATGAGAGAACAACTCACTTTGACCATTTTTGCTCTGAAATCGGAGTAGGCTAGCCAGAGCGAATTTACCTGATAAATCCATCAACAGTTGTCGCAGTGACATCATGAACATTCTATTGAAATGGTTACTTGCATAGTGGAGTCTTTTGTTTAGACATGTAGCTAGCAAGCTAGCTAAACAATTAACTATAATCCCAACTCATAATGTTACTACCCTGCATGAATCTGCAGGTAGCTAACCAACCAGGTTCAATGTTAGCTAGCTAGCTAACATTAGGTTATAACTAGCAATGCAAATGGCTCTGAGATACAAATTATAATACTACACAGAGCCAGACAGCTAACGTTAGCTAGCTAACTAACAGTACGCTTTAACTTCATATGAAAACGACTTTCTGACAAAATTAGAAACGTGTATTATCTGAAAATGTAGCTAGCTAGACCATCTTACCCATATACATGGATGGACGCTTCTCCCTCTCTGTCACGGATGCCATGGTTGCCCTTAGTTTGAAGATGTAATCTGGAGACAAGTGTTGCTAATATATGCATATTATTATTAGTATTGGATAGAAAACACTCTAAAGTTTCCAAAACTGTCAAAATATTGTCTGTGAGTATAACAGAACTGATATTGCAGGCAAAACCCTGAGGAAAATCAAAACAGGAATTGGCTTCTATTTTGAAAACTCCATGTCCCATAGCCTCCCTTTGCTCCATTTAAAGGGATATCAACCAGATTCGTTTTCCTTTCGCTTCCTCAAGGTGTCAACAGTTTTCAGACATAGTTTCAGGCTTTTATTTTGAAAAATGAGCCAGAAAGATAACATCGCATCAAGTGGTCACATGAGTTTTGCTCGCGCAACGGAGTTTGGATAGCTATTGCTTTTCCCTCTCCTACTGTGAAAGACATTTGTGGTTGATATATTATCGATTATATATTTTAAAAACAACCTGAGGATTGATAAAAAAAAACGTTTGACATATTTCTGTGGACATTATGGAAACTATTTGGAATTTGTCTGCGTTGTCGTGACCGCTCTTTCCTGTGGATTTCTGAACATAACGCGCCAAACAAACGGAGGTATTTTGGATATAAAAATAATCTTTATGGAACAAAAGGAACATTTGTTCTATAACTGGGAGTCTCGTGAGTGAAAACATCTGAAGATCACC
This sequence comes from Oncorhynchus mykiss, assembly GCF_013265735.2. NCBI lineage: Eukaryota > Metazoa > Chordata > Actinopteri > Salmoniformes > Salmonidae > Oncorhynchus > Oncorhynchus mykiss. Next base: position 76,786,912 of record NC_048566.1, on the reverse strand, counting down.
AAAGGTAAATTATTAATTTGATTGCTTTTCTGATTTTTGTGACCAAGTGCGATCGATAAACTTACACAAACGCTTGGATTGCTTTCGCTGTAAAGCATAATTTAAAAAATCTGACACGACAGGTGGATTAACAAAAGGCTAAGCTGTGTTTTCCTATTTGCACTTGTGATTTCATGAATATAAATATTTTTAGTAATATTAATTGAATGTAGCGCTATGCTATTCAGCGGTTTTTGATGACACTTATCCCGTTAACGGGATTGCAGCCATAACAAGTTAATCACATAAACTTGGTAACAACGGATGCAGAAAAAAATTGACAAATCCAATGGCACACCCAGAACTCTGTAGCACAAACACACAATGTGTAGCCCTTTCCCGCAGTCAAATGACCTAGTGGCCTCATGGGTGGAATGTTATTCATATTTTTCATGATTTTATCATGAACAAACATAGATTGTTTTTAAATGCAGAAAATCTGGTGTGTCTATGTCAAACAGTTTTGCTATATTTCAGGCGTCTGTCATGTATATAAAGTGTAATATTGGGACGCAAACTCAAAATGTAATACATTTAAACTCTATATCTGTCAAACGCTGATCTGTTTCACCTGTCTTTGTGCTTGACTCCACCCCCCTCCATGTGTCGCCCATCTTCCCCATTATCCCCTGGGTATTTATACCTGTGTTCTCTGTTTGTCTGTTGCCAGTTCATTTTGTTCGTAAAACCTACAAGCGTTTGTTTCCCTGCTCCTGCCTGTTTTCCTGCTCCTGTTTTCTAGTCCTTCCCGGTTTTGACCGTTCTGCCTGCCCTGACCCTGAGACTGCCTGCCATTTTGTACCCCGGCCTGCCTTGACCTGTCATTTGCCTGCTCCTGTGGTTTGTAATAAAATCGTTACTTCTACACTGTCTGCATCTGGGTCTTACCTAAACGTGATAATATCTGACATGGCACAGGTGTCATCTTCTTTTTAAGCCCAAAATGTGTGTGAGGTGTGTACTTTTCTTTTATACGAATACCAATATTCACTCTGTGTGACTCTGATTTAGCCCACTGCAGTAAAGGCTAAAAGGGGTTAGAAGTCCAAATCGCGTTGGCTTTGTGGCATGACTCATTGGGTTAATGGTCCTGCACAGCAGAGGCTTTACACAAACACACATTAGGGCCTGCCTATCTACAACATGTTAACCTTGTCCTCCAATTAGTGCCTAGAGGTTTGTGCCTTCTGCCGTGTGGTCTTCCACAGAAATGCACACGTATATCAGATCTTGTGATCTCCTCATGGTGACAAATGTCAGACTATACCTGTGCTCCCTCTTATTGAAATAAATCTTTGAAAATTATATTTCTAAATTCCCAGCAAAGAAACAGCACACTCGGAAATCAGAAATGCATGTCACAGTGAGAGTGCCACAGAACTCCACAATGTGCTGCAGACAGATTAAAAGATCATTAGCAGGAACAAAAGAGCAGTTTACCGTGAGGGGTTTAATAAGAAATACATAACAAATACTATTTCTGAAAAATGTATGAAAAAGTCCGTATGCACAGCACAGCTGTGTGTCCTTAGGACATTAAATCTATAAAAACTTGATGAGATTTCAATGATAAATACATGAGAAAATCAAGAAGAAAGAAAATGTAGGTTTTGTGTAACTTACCCTCAGAGAAGGACGAAGTGTTTCAGTGGAGACACGAAAGAGACGTAGGCCATAGGTAACCATAGAGATTAGGCAGCATTGCTGGCCTGGACAGAGAGAGAGACAGAGAGTTGGGATAAGAGCTTTGAACACGGCTTACAGCAGCAGACAACACACACACACACACTAAGAGTACATACAGCATGTTGTTTGAGGCGTCTCCATGGAAACCCATGCACAGGGAAGGAACTTCCAGAAGGAAGGAAGACAAAAGAGATTTCAGAGGCAAACCCTTAATCTCTTTCACAGGCTGTCCAGTGAGTAAACACACACACGCACACGCACACACACAGACCAAGATCTGTTCGTGCTTGTATGGTAAAGACAGAGAGAAATGGGGAGTACCTGAAAATTATGTATTTCTCAGATCAACAGTCATTCAATGGTCTGGTGAATTTGTTTTATACTGCATTCACACAGCAGCCTTCAGAACAATTCCCTCTCCTCCTTCTCTCCTATCCACCCTCTCCCCTTCTCCCCTTCCTCCAGCCAATCCTACAATTGGAGCGCAAGCACACTCACACACAAAAAGAGAAAGAGGTGGGTGTGGAGATTAAGAAAATATTCAAACACTCCAACACTTACAAACTTTAGAGATAAGTCCCAAATGTTGGGTCTACAGTAGCAGTATAACAGCCAGAGAGGAAGCAACAGGGTTGGGGCAGGAACTGTCTTCTGTGAGTCAGCCCTGCTCTACAGGCACCTGATAACCGCCATAAAACGTTGGCTTGCATTCTCTTTCTCTCTCACACACACACGCACAAACATGTACACACAAACAGGGCAGCAGACAGTGAGTATTTACTGTAGGATTGATGTTGAGCAGCTACTCCAGCCTCTCTTTACACTATCATGCCAAAGTACACACTGATTAATCTCTATACTGCCAATCATGGTGAGTGACGTCACTATGTGTGTGTGTGTGTGTGTGTGTGTGTGTGTGTGTGTGTGTGTATGTGTGTGTGCGCGCGCCTGTCTACGTGCCTGCATGAGTGTGCATGTGTGTTACACAGGTTGCCCTACCTTATCCAGTATTTTCCCCAAATTGGAGACCAGACCATTTTGTGTATGTTTACTTATTTCTAGTTTGCAGTGACCTTTATTATATAGTGAACAATTTCAACGATTTTACTGAGTTACAGTTCATATAAGGAAATCACTCAACTGAAATAAATTCATTAGGCCCTATATGGATTACACACGACTGGGCAGGGGCCTGTGAGGGCATAGGCCCACCCACTAAGGAGTCAGACCCACCCATTTTGGAGCCAGGCCCACCCACTGGGGAGCCAGTCCCAGCCAATAAGAATTAGTTTTTACCCCACAAAAGGGCTTTTTTACAGACAGAAATAGTCCTCAGTTTCATCAGCTGTCCGAGTGGCTGGTCTCAGATGATCCCGCAGGTAAAGAAACTGGATGTGGAGGCCCTGCGCTGGCGTGGTTACATATGGTCTGTGGTTTTGGGTCTGGTTGGACGCACTGCGAAAATCTGTAAAACAACATTGGTAGAGAAATAAACATTTAATTCTCTGGCAACAGCTCTGGTGGACATTCCAGCAGTCAACATGCCAACCGCCGTTAAACCTTACAGAAGACGAGGAGGACCACAACTAATTATTCACCACCGTTGCCGTCACCGAGACCACGCCAGCAGCATGGACTACCTCTGGGACTGAACCTATGGATGATGTGGACCTGATATCATTGATTTTTTATTAAAAAACCCAACCTGTAAAACTTTGTCTGTGTGGTGTCCTGAGATCTTAGTACCTGTTTTTGACATGTGTGTGTGAGTGCTCCCGAGAGAAGGCTTAGCATCAATGACCTCTAAAGACTTGGTTAACCAACCGAAAGTAAAAGCCTCTTAAAGGACAACCAATAATCACTTTCTCATAGATGCCATCACAAGTCTATGAAGGACCCCAGATCCAGGAAAGATGAAGAGCGAAAGTATGGTGTGGCCCTACACTAGAGACACACTGTGCTCTGAATTATACCACTAGAGGCCTGTCACAGACTGATAAGCTTATCCTTTGATAGTTCTCCAAGGCTCTGTGTGCATATCTGGCTATGAAACGGAGTGTCCATTTTGGTCTCTAAGCCTGAATAAACTAAAGTGTATGGTCTTCACAGTCCAACAGCCCAGCCCATCAAACACTACCAATTAACAGACACATAACAAAGAACTACAATGGAACTATACAGACATTTCATTTTCATATCTTTTCAACTGTCTTGGCAGGTGCACCTGCCTACTCATAGGCTTCTCAGTCACTGCTCTGATTAAGGCCTGGTACAGAAAGACTGCGACAAACTTGAAACACAACCAGAACGCATTGTCATCTGTCTAAATTGTCATCTGTCGAAGTTTGTTTGGGTTTTACTCATGGTTAATGTAGAGAGTTCCCTCACCCTAATCCACATGTACTCACAAATCCTGCCCCTGTAATAAATTCAAGTATTGTTTTTGTACAATCATGGGTCCTCCTCATTCCCACCTATCACTCCCTTGGGTACTCTGGGTCCGCAATTCTACAACGCCCTAATCTATAGATTTAAAAAAAGTTAGGGGAGTGGATCAGAAAATCTGTCAGTATCTGGTGGGACCACCACTTGCCTCATGCAGCGTGACACATCTCTTTCGCATAGAGTTGATCAGGCTGTTGATTGTGGCCTGTGGAATATTGTCCCACTCCTCTTCAATGGCTGTGCAAAGTTGCTGGACATTGGTGGGAACTGGAACACGCTGAAGTAAACGTCAATCCAGAGCATCCCAAACATGCTCAACGGGTGACAAGTCTGAAGAGTATGCAGGCCATGGAAGACGAACTGGGACATTTTCAGCTTTCAGGAAGTGTACAGTACATAACCTTGCAACATGGGGCTGTGCTTTATCATGTTGAAACATGAGGTGATGGAGGTGGATGAATGGCACGACAATGGGCTTCAGGATCTCATCATGTTATCTCTGTGCATTCTAATTGTATCAATAAAATTGAATTGTGTTCATTGTTCATAGCTTATGCCTCCCCATACCATAATCCCAACGCCAGAACACACTGTGGTTGTGAGGCCGGTTGAACATACTGCCAAATTCTCTAAAACACCGTTGGAAGTGGCTTATGGTAGAAAAATGAACATTAAATCATCTGGCAAGACATTACTGCAGTCAACATGCCAATTGCACGCTCCCTCAACTTGAGACATCTGTGGCATTGTATTGTGTGACAAAACTGCACATTTAGAGTTTCCTTTTATGGTCCCCAGCAGAAGGTGCACCTGTGTAATGATTATGCTGTTTAATCACCTTCTTGATATGCCGGTCAGGTGGATGGATTATTTTGGCAAAGGAGAAATGCTCATTAACAGGTATGTAAACACATTTGTGTACACAATTTGAGAGAAATAAGATTGTTGTGCCTATGGAACATTTCTGGGATCTTTAATTACAGCTCGTGAAACTTGAGACCAACACTTTACATGTTGTGTTTATATTTTTGTTCAGTGTATATTATTTATATTCCAGACTCAGGTCCGGAAGCTAATTTCCTGCAATTCTATCCATTTTGCTATGGGGTTTTGTACTGCGTATTTATATACTGTATTCTCGACAAAGCTTATTCTGTTGTGACTACTGTACATTGCATTTTAGTTACACTGTTTATACACACCGCATATTTACAGTATATACTGGATTCTTGACATAGCTCACTGTAATATATCTACTGCTGTACATATCATCACTAGTATATCTTGTGTAAATTCAGCCTGTCACGTCCTGACCTTAGTTCCTTTTTTATGTCTCTGTTTTAGTTTGGTCAGGGCGTGAGTTGGGGTGGGCATTCTATGTTGTGTATTCGAGGTTATGTATTTCTGTGTTTGGCCTGGTATGGTTCCCAATCAGAGGCAGCTGTCGATCGTTGTCTCTGATTGAGAACCATACTTAGGCAGCCTGTTTTCCCACTATGGGGTGTGGGTAGTTGTTTTCTGTGTTTTACCATACAGAACTGTTTCGGTTTTCATTTATTTATCTTGTTATTTTTTATCCACGCTGCGCATTGGTCCGATCTTTCCTACTCCTCCTCAGAAGAGGAGGAAAACCGTTACACAGCCGGTGTAGATACGGTGTAGATACGGTACCCCCTGTATATAGTCTCACTATTGTTATTTTATTGTGTTACTTTTTATTATTTTTTACTTTAGTTTATTTAGTAAATATTTTCTTAACTCTTCTTGAACTGCTCTGTTGGTTAAGGGCTTGTAATTAAACATTTCACGGTCTACACTTGTTGTATTCGGCGCATGTGACAAATAAAGTTTGATTTGATTAAGATTGCATTTGGATTACTGTTACAGTGGTATTTGGGTTGTTAATTGGATTTGTTCTGACATTTCTTGATTTTTTTTGTTGTTCTTTCTGTTTTTATTTAGTTTTTATTGATTATTTGTGTACCTGTTTGACATTTTACTGCACTGTTAGGAACTAGTAACATAAGCATTTCGTTGCTCCCGCTATAACTGTCACGCGGGACTAGGTGGCGCAGAGAGTTCCACAGGGAAAAGGTGCACTTTAATGCGGCACAAAATAACAAGCCCACAACACAGGGCGCGGACAATAATGTGGACCACCCAAAACACAGGGTGCCAGGTCCAGAACACGTACACCTCTACCTAACGCACACACGTAACAAAAATACAATCCCGCACAAAACAAGGGCGGGTACACGTACTTTAAATAAGGAAGCCCATCAAGCACATACAACAGGACACAGGTGAAACTAATAAGACAAAACAAACAGACAACGAAAAAAGGGATCGGTGGCGGCTAGTAGGCCGGTGACGACGACCACCGAGCACCGCCCGAACAGGCAGGGGAGCCAACTTCGGCGGAAGTCGTGACAATAACATCTGCTAAACTGTATACACAACCAATAAACCTTGATTTCATTTACTCTGTGCCTTTTCAGATACTGTACTTTTACAGATTATTGATCTCACACACAAACAGAAAGGCATGCACGCAGTGCCCACTCAATTTTACCTCACCTTTCACTGTCACTCACAGCAGGAAAGTATAGTTAATCACACACACAGAGAATAGGCAAAATATACAGGTTATCAATCAATCACACACCCAATGTATAGCGTTTAATGACTAGTGTTAATTAATGTAATGGCTTTAGCTGCTTGGGGAGTAGAACCACTTGACAATGGTACTGAAGAGATGTTCTACTTACCTGGGTTTCTGGGGTCCAGGGACCAGATGAATATCGGGGGTCTGCTACTGTCTGCTACAGCACCACAGCAGGGAACAGACCATAGCCTAACTGTTTCTCCCTGGCACGTGACTGATCACTTAATGACACTGATTGGCTAGGGAGTCCACACACCTGGATTCCCAGGGACAAATCAGACATTAAAGTAAAGAGGAAGAACTATCAGCGCTGTGACCTTCTAGGAGCTGACTTTGAGGCCACTGAAATAGTGTGTAGCCTACCCCATCTGGGGATTCATTCGACATCTGATGAGGGCACATTAAAAAAGTGCACTTTGTGCAGTACAGTTAAGATATATGAAAGTTCACAACTGCACATCGATACGTACACATTTTGGTTTAGTGCAGTTCACTAGTCCCAGTATATTCTGGTTAGTCCACACATTCACCACAGTCCCAAGCCACTACAGTACAGACGTCATGTCACGTAATATCAAGGTGGGTGGAATCAGGCGCAGAGAGCAGGTTACAGTGAGTCGATAGTTATTTATTCTCCGAAAACCAAACACGGTCAACCCAAATATGCAGGGTGAAATAATCCAACACAGGATCAAAATATTATCGGAGAAAATAACACACACGTATTAACCCAAAATACATGAATCCAAAACAATCCCGCACAAAACAAGGGCGGGACAACCTACTACATATAAGGACGTTAATTAAACTAAAATACACACAGGTGAAACTAATAAGACAAAACCAACAGACAAACGAAAAAGGGATCGTGGTGGCTAGTAGGACGGTGACGACGACCGCCGAGCACCGCCCGAACAGGCAGGAGAGCCAACCTCGGCGGAAGTCGTGACAGTACCCCCCCCCTGACGCGCGGCCCCCGCAGCGCGCCGCCACCGTCCTCGAGGACGACCCGGAGGACGAGGTGCTGGGCGATCCGGGTGGAGGCGGTGGAAATCTCTCAGGAGAGAAGGGTCCAAAATATCCCTCACCGGAACCCAGCATCTCTCCTCCGGACCGTACCCCTCCCAGTCCACGAGGTACTGTAGGCCCCCCACCCGGCGTCTCGAATCCAGAATGCCCCGAACTGTGTACGCCGGGGACCCCTCGATGTCCAGGGGGGGCGGAGGGACCTCAGGCACCTCACCTTCTTGCAGGGGACCAGCCACCACCGGCCTGAGGAGAGACACATGAAACGAGGGGTTAATACGGTAATACCTAGGAAGTTGTAACCTGTAACACACCTCGTTTATTCTCCTCAGGACTTTGAACGGCCCCACACACTGCGGCCCCAGCTTCCGACAGGGCAGGCGGAGGGACAGGTTTCGGGTCGAGAGCCAGACCCTGTCCCCCGGTGCAAACACGGGGGCCTCACTGCGGTGCTGGTCAGCGCTCCTCTTCTGCCGTTCGCCCGCTAACCGTAGTGAGTCCTGAACGGCCTTCCAGGTGTCCTTGGAGCGCTGTACCCATTCCTCCACCGCAGGAGCCTCGGTCTGGCTCTGATGCCATGGGGCCAGGACCGGCTGGTAACCTAACACACACTCAAAAGGAGACAAGTTAGTTGAGGAGTGGCGTAGGGAGTTCTGGGCTAGTTCAGCCCAGGGAACATACCTTGCCCACTCACCAGGCCGGTCCCGGCAATAGGACCGCAGAAACCTGCCCACATCTTGGTTTACGCGCTCCACCTGCCCATTACTCTCGGGGTGAAAACCTGAGGTTAAGCTGACCGAGACCCCCAGTCTCTCCATAAACGCCCTCCATACTCTGGACGTGAATTGGGGACCCCGATCAGAAACAATGTCCTCAGGCACCCCATAGTGCCGGAAGACATGGGTAAACAAGGCCTCAGCAGTCTGCAGGGCCGTAGGGAGACCGGGCAACGGGATGAGACGACAGGACTTAGAAAACCGGTCCACAACGACCAGGATCGTAGTACTTCCCTGGGACGGGGGAAGGTCGGTAAGAAAGTCCACCGATAAGTGTGTCCACGGCCGTTGTGGAACGGGGAGGGGTTGTAATTTCCCTCTAGGAAGGTGCCGAGGAGCCTTGCTCTGAGCACACACTGAGCAGGAGGAGACATAAAATCTCACGTCTTTAGCTAGCGTGGGCCACCAGTATCTCCCTCTCAGACTCCGCACTGTCCTCTCAATGCCAGGATGACCCGATGAGGGGAGAGTATGAGCCCACCGAATCAGCTTGTCCCGGACCCCCCTCGGTACGTACTGAGTTCCCACTGGACAGTTGGGGGGGGGCGGCTCTGACCGTGAGGCCTCCTCTATCTCCGCGTCCACCTCCCATACCACCGGTGCCACGAGACATGACGGTGAAATGATGGGAGCTGGCTCAACGGTCCGCTCCTCGGTATCATAGAGGCGGGACAGCGCGTCGGCTTTGGTGTTTTGGGAGCCTGGCCGGTATGAGAGGGTAAACCGGAACCTGGTAAAAAACATAGCCCATCTAGCCTGACGTGGATTTAGTCTCTTCGCTGCCCGGATATACTCGAGATTACGATGGTCAGTCCAGATGAGAAAGGGGTGTTTAGCCCCCTCAAGCCAATGTCTCCACACCTTCAGAGCCTTGACTACAGCTAACAACTCCCGGTCCCCCACATCATAGTTTCGCTCCGCTGGGCTGAGCTTGCTCGAAAAGAAAGCACAAGGGCGAAGCTTGGGTGGCACGCCCGAGCGTTGGGACAGCACGGCTCCGACCCCAGCCTCGGACGCATCCACCTCCACTATGAACGCTAAAGAGGGGTCCGGATGCGCCAACACGGGCGCATTGGTGAACAGCTCCTTCAAACGAGTGAATGCTCTGCCCGCCTCTGCTGACCAGCGCAAGCGCACCGGTCCTCCCTTCAGCAGCGAGGTGATGGGAGCAGCCACCTGACCAAAACCCCGGATAAACCTCCGGTAGTAATTGGCAAACCCTAAAAACCGCTGCACCTCTTTCACCGTGGTCGGAGTCGGCCAATTACGCACGGCTGTAACGCGGTCATCCTCCATCACCACCCCAGAGGTGGAAATACGATATCCCAGGAAGGAAACGGACTGCTTGAAAAACTCACATTTCTCCGCCTTGCAATACAGGTCATGCTCCAGCAGTCGCCCAAGTACCTTACGCACCAGAGACACATGCGCCGCGCGTGTGGCAGAATAGATCAAGATGTCATCGATGTACACTACCACTCCCTGCCCGAGCAGGTCTCGGAGAATTTCGTCTACGAAGGATTGGAAGACGGCTGGAGCATTCTTCAACCCGTATGGCATGACGCGGTACTCATAATGACCAGATGTAGTACTAAATGCAGTTTTCCACTCATCTCCTCCCCGGATACGCACCAGATTATACGCGCTCCTCAGGTCCAGTTTTGTGAAGAAGCGCGCCCCGTGAAATGATTCCACCGCCGTAGCGATGAGAGGTAGTGGGTAACTAAACCCCACTGTGATGGAATTTAGACCTCTATAATCAATGCACGGACGTAGACCTCCATCCTTCTTCTTCACAAAAAAGAAGCTTGAGGAGACGGGTGATGCGGAGGGCCGAATGTACCCCTGTCTCAGCGATTCAGCAACGTATGTTTCCATCGCTACCGTCTCCTCCTGGGACAATGGATACACGTGACTCCTAGGAAGTGCAGCGTTCTCCAGAAGGTTTATCACGCAGTCCTCTCGACGATGAGGTGGTAATTGGGTCGCCTTCCTTTTACTGAAGGCGATAGCCAAATCGGCATATTCAGAGGGAATGCGCACGGTGGAGACTTGGTCTGGACTCTCCACCGTAGTCGCACCAACGGCAACTCCTCTACACCTACCTGAACACTCCTCTGACCACCCCTTAAGAGCCCCCTGTCGCCAGGAAATCACCGGATTGTGTTGAGCTAACCAGGGAACCCCCAACACCACTGGAAACGCAGGTGAATCTATAAGGAACAGACTAATCTGCTCCTTATGATCCCCCTGCGTTACCATGTCCAGTGGCACCGTAGCCTCCCTAATCACTCCTGACCCTAATGGTCGGCTATCTAAGGAGTGCACGGGGAAGGGTTGGTCTAACGACACCAGGGGAATCCCTAGCCTTAACGCAAGCCCACGATCCATGAAATTCCCAGCTGCGCCTGAATCGACTAGCGCCTTATGCTGTAGAGAGGGAAAAAACCCAGGGAAAGAAGTCAATACATACACATGACCGACAGGAGGCTCTGGGTGAGTCTGGTGCTTACTCACCTGGGGTGATCGAGCAGTGCTCCGCCTGCCATCCCGACTCCCAGACGAGTTCCTCCAGCACCGGTCTGACGTGTGCCCTCGTCGACCACAACTGGTGCAGGAGGACACTCCTCCTCCGGTCCCCCTCGAAGCTGCCCCTCCTAATTCCATAGGGATAGGGGCAGGAGGGCTGGGAAGTGGAAACGACAGGGCCTGATCCGAACGCCCGCGGACAGCCAGCAGATTGTCGAGACGGATAGCCAAGTCAATGAGCTCATCCAGTGTGCAGGTGGTGTCCCGACATGCCAGCTCCCTGCGGACGTCCTCCCTGAGACTGCATCTGAAATGATCGACCAAGGCCCTGTCGTTCCATCCTGCTCCTGCGGCCAAGGTCCTGAACTCCAGAGCGAAGTCCTGTGCGCTCCTCGTCTCCTGCCGCAACTGGAACAGCCGTTCACCCGCCGCCCGACCCTCTGGTGGATGGTCAAAAACAGCTCGGAATCGGCGGGTGAACTCTGGGTAATTATCCCTCGCCGAGTCCGGACCATTCCACACTGCGTTGGCCCACTCGAGGGCTCGCCCAGTCAAGCAGGAGACGAGGGCGCTCACACTCTCCTCTCCAGAGGGAGCAGGACGCACGGTAGCCAGGTATAGTTCCAGTTGAAGGAGGAAACCCTGGCACCCAGCCGCCGTTCCGTCATACTCCCGTGGGAGTGTCAACCGAAGAGCCCCAGAGCCCGATGTGGTCGCAGGAACAGGAGGTGCTGGAGAAGGGGGTGCTAGCGATGATGTGGGAAGACCACTCCTCTCCCATCGATCCATCCTCTCCATCATTTGGTCCATGGCAGAACCAATCCGATGAAGCACGCTGGTGTGGTGGAGGACTCTCTCCTCCATCGATGGGAGAGGAGACGCGGCTGCTCCTGCTGATTCCATGGGTGGTGCGGGATTCTGTCACGTAATATCAAGGTGGGTGGAATCAGGCGCAGAGAGCAGGTTACAGTGAGTCGATAGTTATTTATTCTCCGAAAACCAAACACGGTCAACCCAAATATGCAGGGTGAAATAATCCAACACAGGATCAAAATATTATCGGAGAAAATAACACACACGTATTAACCCAAAATACATGAATCCAAAACAATCCCGCACAAAACAAGGGCGGGACAACCTACTACATATAAGGACGTTAATTAAACTAAAATACACACAGGTGAAACTAATAAGACAAAACCAACAGACAAACGAAAAAGGGATCGGTGGTGGCTAGTAGGACGGTGACGACGACCGCCGAGCACCGCCCGAACAGGCAGGAGAGCCAACCTCGGCGGAAGTCGTGACACGTCAACTTGACCCAACCCAATTGATTGAAACAAACAAACACACAGGCCAGGATGAACTCATATGAACTCATATGAACACACTGACTGTCATAAACAGATTACATCAATGCATGATTACACCACAATTCAAATGAGGTGTGTGTATCATGTCAACACAGCCCTCTGTGCCTGGCCCGGTCAGTCAAGGTGAATCCTCCTCTCTGTATTCCTCCACTGTTTTGTTTGGCCACTGGTGTTCCTAATAAAGCTTCAGGATATTGAGCTGCACAGAGTCTGTGTGTGTGTGTGTGTGTGTGTGTGTGGGTGCTTGTGTGTGTGTGTGTGCATCCATTTGTGTGTGTGTGTGTGTGTGTGTGTGTGTGTGTGTGTGTGTGTGTGTGTGTGTGAGATGATGCATCACCTGCTTCTCTCACTGAATACTAAAGCTACTGCAGAGGACTGTGGTGAGGAGTCACCAGCAGACAGAGGGAGGAGGGACATACACACTGCAGACCAATTACTACGGTCCTATCCCTGGTGAGGGGCCCTTATACATAGCAATCACAAACACCACAAACCCAACCACCCACTCAGTGTCTCAACCCACTTTAATGATTAGCACCAGCACACACAGTGGATACCACATTAGCTCATATCAGACAGTGAAAATGTATGGATTGGATAATGTTTTGAACACAATCAGATGCGTACACAAACAAATTGACAAGGAGGTCTGCCCCTCCATGGTAAACAAAGACAGGGGAGGGGGCTATGTACAGTATCTCCATTTATCCACTCAAACACTCACACACCAACTTTGACGTTTCTCAGATCTCCCTCGCTCCATTATTCTGCTGACCTGACCAGTAGGCCGTCAGTGTTACTGCCGTAATGATTTGCTATGTGTTATTTTTTGTGGTTTACAGCAGAATCACTACTTAACAGTGTCAGCTGAATACAGAGACAGAGTACTAAGAGAACACATTTTCAGAAAATATCATTTTGGCAAGATGACCAATGCTTGACTTGGGCCGGAGTGCCATACCGGGGCTTCCAATTTTTGGGGAGTTGCCATACTGGCTCCTCTAGGAAAACAAAGTCAAAGAAAGTACTGTATGAAGATAGGCAGAAACTGCTTCTCCACACTTGTAGGCGATGTCATCACGACGTTGGCTGGCTAAGCTCATGTGTTGAAAAGGATCATCAGGTCTAATGGGAGTCTCGCACCGAACTGCACATGTGCAGGCCGTCAAATCAAAAGCACTCCTTCCATATAAAGTAGTTTTTATGAAAATTAAAACATGTCAGTTTTTCATTTTCACAAAGTTGGAGTTATAACTTGTTCAACTACTTAAGACATTCGCTCGAATCTAGGTTGTGCCTTCAGATTTAGAGAATATTAACAACTAAGGAAGAATTTTTCACTTCTCTCATTGAGTTCTCAAACCCCAAGCCCCAGCCTGCTCAGCGTGGTCTGTTTCGCAAGCGTTCCCAGGAGTCTCGCGATGCTGCGCCTCTGGGTTTAGAAACTGTGACAACGTACACAGTTCACCGGCCCAGATTCACACACCGAGGCAAAAAAAGGCTGATCAAATAGGAATTAAGGCAGGATCTGCATTGAATAGCAATGGAGAGTGTGCATTAATTCCTTGATTCCGCTTTGTTCAAATCTATTTCCTGCTAGTCTGTGAAACTGTGCGTGACAGTAGGCCGTTCAAGATTGCGCAGATTGAAAATGTGCCAGTTTGAATGTACATGATGCGCTGTTCCAAATGGTCAAATGAGGGTTTGTAAGGTCATCAAAAGTAATGGAAATTAGTTTCATAATTAGTTTTAATGGTATTCATGAAGGCACACTTTTAAATCAGTGCATGTCTGTGTGTGCTGGGTGTGTGGCAGTGCGAGTGGGCCGTTACCCAAGAAGAGAGAGCAGCAGGTATAAAATAATGACAGACAACAGATTAACTAGATGGCCAATTCAAAAATCTTAATGTTGTTGTCACCTTTCCACCGACACTGTAGAGCCTAAATAAATCTGCACCGTTGGAAAACGGTTCCCCTCTATTGGCCATCTAAACAGTAGCCATGTTTTATTTTAATTGTATCTTTATTTATACAGGTTTTGTCTCATTGAGATAACATCTCTTTTCCAAGAGAGACCTGGTCCAGTAATTGAGACAATGCATAAAATATTCCATGAATAGCCTAAATGACAAGAAACTTGCTGTGCATAGATCTCCCCTGAAAAATGAAAATTTGAGCCTTATGTATAAACCTGTCTAGTTATATACCTTGCTTTGAAGTAGCCTACCTTATCCATTTGATCGCCGATTCAGTGAATGAGGGAATCATTTTATAAAGACCAAAGTATTTGGTTGCAATGTTGCAATATTTTGTATCGAAGGTGGCAACATCCTCCAGGATAGCTACTGCATGGGTTCGCAGGCTTTTGTTCAAGTCCTCGTCTAACCACATTGTAGCCTAAACATCAGCTGCTCAACAGGACCTTGATAAGCAGACTTTGGTGTTTAAGGGCTGGATCAAAAGCCAAGCCTGCAAACCCAGGAGCTCTCCAGATGGAGGGTTGACCACATGTTGACAACATGTGGCTAACAGTACAGTTCTACTTTGTGGGGGTTAAGTGCCTTGATCAAGGGCACAACGGTAGACACAGCAGCCTTCCAGTGTCAATAATTCATACTTTTTTCATGTAGGCTGTAATAATAGTCATGAACATTTGGTTAAAAGCCATGGAGAATGTGTATAAACCCTTTACAGTGAATAATCAGAGGTCTCTATAGCATAATGTCATTTGTGAATTTTGGTGAACATAGTCTAATGGACCAACTTGGAAAAAGACAGCTCCTGCATTTCTTTCATCCCAAGTCAAGCACTGCTAGTTTCAATGAAAAGTTTTTCAAACTATTTTGGAAGGATAGCCTGAGGCTTACGGCAGCAGCAGCTTGGTCATTAGGACAAGCATTTTTTAATATTAAAATTAAACAATAATTCAATCAGTAGTTCCATTAACTCAGAGAGAGGGGATTGGAGGGTAATCTAAACTGCATTATCTCTGTCGTTATCTTCTATTCGTGACGCCTAGGCGTTGTTGATATTGTTCATATTGAAACGGTAACAACCATGCCTTTATATCTGCCCCCCCATGGTTAGATATAATTACATTGAGAAGTGTTTGTCTATGAATGATTTTTCTCTGTGTGTGCGTGTGTGTGTATACGTGTGTGTGTGTGTGTGTGTATGTGTGTGTGTGTGTGTATGTGTGTGTGTGTGTGTGTGTGTGTGTGTCTCTGTCTATACCTGCCTGTCTGTCTGCCTGCCTGCCTGTCTCTGTCTGCCTGCCTGCCTGTCTCTGTCTGCCTGTCTCTGTCTGCATGCAACAGAAAGCACTCTATTTGTATTAGCGTAAAAACCCAGGAGTCAGTAGGCTGTGAGATTCAGACAGGAACCTTTCCTCCTGTTCTCTGCAGCATGTGAATAGCAACACCTCAATCACTGTCCGAGCCCCACCGAAGTGCAGCTATTGACTTCTCTTGCATGAAAACCAGAAGGTTAACCCTGAAACTCGCTCCTCCATCAGCTCCATGACGGCTCAAAACCTCCATTACAGTTTCTGCCATTATTTGTTACTATACTGGGGCTCAGCACCTCAGAGTGGAACCCTGCTGGAATCTGAGATAATGAAATAATAATGAAACTGATTGCAAGATTAGAAGAGCAAGAAAAGACGGTAAGGGACTGTACATTATTTATACTGAGGGATACCTGGAGCAAATCTCATCTCTCTGACCTCCCTGAACACTTGAGAAACAACAAGTGACACTCCCCTATACCCCAAAATATAGCATTTACAGTGCCTTGCGAAAGTATTCGGCACCCTTGAACTTTGCGACCTTTTGCCACATTTCAGGCTTCAAACATAAAGATATAAAACTGTATTTTTTTGTGAAGAATCAACAACAAGTGGGACACAATCATGAAGTGGAACGACATTTATTGGATATTTCAAACTTTTTTAACAAATCAAAAACTGAAAAATTGGGCGTGCAAAATTATTCAGCCCCCTTAAGTTAATACTTTGTAGCGCCACCTTTTGCAGCGATTACAGCTGTAAGTCGCTTGGGGTATGTCTCTATCAGTTTTGCACATCGAGAGACTGACATTTTTTCCCATTCCTCCTTGCAAAACAGCTCGAGCTCAGTGAGGTTGGATGGAGAGCATTTGTGAATAGCAGTTTTCAGTTCTTTCCACAGATTCTCGATTGGATTCAGGTCTGGACTTTGACTTGGCCATTCTAACACCTGGATATGTTTATTTTTGAACCATTCCATTGTAGATTTTGCTTTATGTTTTGGATCATTGTCTTGTTGGAAGACAAATCTCCGTCCCAGTCTCAGGTCTTTTGCAGACTCCATCAGGTTTTCTTCCAGAATGGTCCTGTATTTGGCTCCATCCATCTTCCCATCAATTTTAACCATCTTCCCTGTCCCTGTTGAAGAAAAGCAGGCCCAAACCATGATGCTGCCACCACCATGTTTGACAGTGGGGATGGTGTGTTCAGCTGTGTTGCTTTTACGCCAAACATAACGTTTTGCATTGTTGCCAAAAAGTTCAATTTTGGTTTCATCTGACCAGAGCACCTTCTTCCACATGTTTGGTGTGTCTCCCAGGTGGCTTGTGGCAAACTTTAAAAAACACTTTTTATGGATATCTTTAAGAAATGGCTTTCTTCTTGCCACTCTTCCATAAAGGCCAGATTTGTGCAATATACGACTGATTGTTGTCCTATGGACAGAGTCTCCCACCTCAGCTGTAGATCTCTGCAGTTCATCCAGAGTGATCATGGGCCTCTTGGCTGCATCTCTGATCAGTCTTCTCCTTGTATGAGCTGAAAGTTTAGAGGGACGGCCAGGTCTTGGTAGATTTGCAGTGGTCTGATACTCCTTCCATTTCAATATTATCGCTTAAACAGTGCTCCTTGGGATGTTTAAAGCTTGGGAAATCTTTTTGTATCCAAATCCGGCTTTAAACTTCTTCACAACAGTATCTCGGACCTGCCTGGTGTGTTCCTTGTTCTTCATGATGCTCTCTGCGCTTTTAACGGACCTCTGAGACTATCACAGTGCAGGTGCATTTATACAGAGACTTGATTACACACAGGTGGATTGTATTTATCATCATTAGTCATTTAGGTCAACATTGGATCATTCAGAGATCCTCACTGAACTTCTGGAGAGAGTTTGCTGCACTGAAAGTAAAGGGGCTGAATAATTTTGCACGCCCAATTTTTCAGTTTTTGATTTGTTAAAAAAGTTTGAAATATCCAATAAATGTCGTTCCACTTCATGATTGTGTCCCACTTGTTGTTGATTCTTCACAAAAAAATACAGTTTTATATCTTTATGTTTGAAGCCTGAAATGTGGCAAAAGGTCGCAAAGTTCAAGGGGGCCGAATACTTTCGCAAGGCACTGTATAATAAAAGCACTGCATTAATCTATCATCTTAAATTCAGTCTGAAAGAAATTGTCTTTAATGAACATATTTCATGCAATTTTGTGTCATTTCACATCACTGGAGCCAAGCAGAATCTTTTTTAATACCACAACAGAGCATGACAACCAAGGAGCGCATGCTGCAGCAACGGAGACATTTTGATTTCTATAAAGGCTATTGTAAAAAAGAGGATAGTCTAAGTTTGGAACCGTGCTGAAGTTAAGGCAACAAAACCAGTTACAACTGAAGTATCTGATCATCAATGCATTTGAGAAAAAAGCCATTCATTATTTAACACAGTAGCCAAATATCTTCAGCTATATATAAAAACTCTAGACTAGCTTTACTCCACACACAGAGACGCTACAAAGCTCTCCCTCACCCTCCAATTTGACCATAATTATATCCTCCTGATTTCTGCTTACAAGCTCAAATTCAAGCAGAAGGCACCAAGAAGGCAAACGCTAAGCTACAGGATTGTTTATCTAGCACAGACTGGAATATGTTCCGGGATTCTTCCTATGGCACTGAGGAGTACACCCCATCAGTCACTGGCTTTCTCAGTAAGTGTATCGATGACGTCGTACCCACAGTGGCTGTACGTACATACCCCAACCAGAAGCCATGGATTACATGCAACATCCGCACTGAGCGAAAGGGTAGAGCTGCCGCTTTCAAGGAGCGGGACTCTAACCAGGAAGCTTAGAAGAAATCCCGCCATGCCCTCGACGAACTATCAAACAGGCAAAGCCTCAATACAGGACTAAGATCTAATCATACTACACCAGCTCCAATGCTCGTCGGATGTGTCAGAATATGCTAAATGTCATAGACTACAAAGGGAAGCACTGGTGAGAGCTTCCCAGTGACACGAGCCTATCAAACAAGCTAAATCACTTCTATGCTCGCTTCGAGGCAAGTAATACTGAAACATGAAAGCATCCGCTGTTCTGGACGACTGTGTGATCACGCTCTCCGTAGCCGATGTGAGTCAGACCTTTAAACAGGTCAACATTCACAAGGCCACAGGGCCAGACGAATTACCAGGACGTGTACTCCGAGCATGCGCTGACCAACTGGAAAGTGTCTTCACTGACATTTTCATCCGGTCCTTGACTGAGTCTGTAACACCAACATGTTTCAAGCAGACGACCATAGTCTCTGTGCCCAAAAACACTAAGGTAACCTAACTAAATGACATCAGCCTCATGCTTTGAAAAGATGGTCATGGCTCACATCAACACTATTATCCAAGAAACCCTAGACCCACTCCAATTTTACTGCTGCTCTTTAATTATTTGTTACTTTTAGTTCTTCTTTCGGCTCATGTGACAAATAAAAATGTATTTGATTTGATTTGAGGTAGGCTTATATGCACAAAACATTTGGGAAACTATAATTTTCTAATTTATTCTATTTTATTCTATGATATTGTTGTCACAAAATAGATGTGTGTTGACTGTGATTAAGACATGGGACTATAAAAGCATCTGCTAGGCTAAATGAACAAACTAGGCATGCATAGCTCACAACATGATCCTCAAACCAAAGACTGGCCATACTCCTGTTTCTAAAAGTGACTTCAAAGGCACTGTAGAATGACTGGAGAGCTTAAATGCATTTTTTATTTTATTATTATTTCATTTAAGATTTTTTTTTTTTTATGTCATTTTACACAGCCTAAATGCTAAATGTATAGACATGTTGTTGAAATGCTGAGCGTTCCTGCCAGCCTGTAGAGTTTCATAAATGCTTCACAAATGATTTCTTAAATGGCAGGCTAGCCTTGAAATAAAAATAATAATATAGCCTCACATAATTTATTTTAGGCTACCTGGCTTGCCCGTGACGGATTTAGAGTTGGCATGTTGTTTAATAATAGCCTGTTGCAGCGCTACCTCGCTTTTTTCAATTTGAGAATACACCAGACTGCATGGTAAAATTATTTATAGAAAATGTATTCTGATAAATTATGTAAAAAAATATATGTTTACCCATAATTACCACTAAAATCACATGAAAACGATAGAATGATAAACTAAATAAATGTTTAGGCTATAGCAGCCTATAGGTAGGTAGCCTAAGTTGTGATTTCTTCCCGGTATTCTTTCTCTATGGTGGGGCACTAATGATGAACTGTAGGCGTGTGTGCAGACGCATGACCCCTTTGAGCGTAACATATCTGACATAAGAAGAACAGCGACATACAGAAAACTAAAATGGCTGTCTTCAAAACAGGCTTGTACGACGCACTTGAACCCGCCCTACTGTCTGAGTGGTTGGCTTACAGAAACGTACCACGTCTATTGCATATGCAGACAAACTAATCCACTGCATGAATCTTATCATCACACCAATGAGATCTAGGATCTAAATTCACAGCGTGTCTGCCATGATGTTCATAAAACTCCACCGACCCCCTTGCTCAGGGCGCTCAAATAGATCAAAATAACTCTCTCCAAGAGTAGTCCTACTCATCAGTTATTATTATCATTACAAATAGAAGCTCATCACTTCTCACAATGGTGCTCGTCTAGTAAAGTGAGATCAAAGCTGAATCGATGTTTCAAAAGATCACATAATGATGAACTAGTATTTTACATAGCAGATCTGAATATAATACCATATAAGCCTACTGTAGCATACATAGCAAGCCTATAATATGTTACACCAAAAACACCTTGTCAGTCATTTCTTACCTGAAGCTGAATAGTCAAATATGTTCCTCATGCGCCCAAAGCTCAACTTTACTTTGCTAGAAACAAAATAGGCCTACAAGAAATGTGAATAGTTTGTTAACACACCATCTGCTTTAATTAGCTCGCAAAACTGTTATTCAAGACGTTCTAAATGCATATTCTCATGAAACTGATTGAGATCAAATGATTGCCATGCAGTTTGGACATTTCACCGGTAAAACGTGAATAATTATTATACAAGATTGACCGTTATAATGGCCTACTTTGAAATGAGATATGCCTAACTTGTGTTTGAAGGTATTAAAAATATAACATTTTCTCAGGACAAGATGTGTGTGTACAAATAGGCAGATGTTGCAATTGAAGGGTGCATTTTATGCACATACTGTACAGAGCATTCGGAAAGGTATTCAGACTTGACTTTTTCCACATTTTGTTACGTTACAGCCTTATTCTAAAATTGATTTTAAAAAAAATACATTCTCATCAATCTACACACAATACCCCATAATGACAAATCAAAAACAGGTTTAGAATTTAGTGATAAACGTCTAAAATGACGTTAGATAGATATTGAAGACCAATCTGATGGAGTGTGGTACACTCGTAGGTACCACTGGGGCAGCCTTTGCCGAGGCGATACGACACTTTGAGGGGTTGGGTGTAGTACCTATTGTGGTCTACACATACCATAATCCTCCCACCTTCTTCAGATCTATGATGTCTCCTAACCAGAGGATAATGAGACGGCGCTTGTTTTTACAGGCATTCCATCTCGATGTGCGGCACATTAGGGGGACTGATAATGTTGTTGCTGATGCGCTTTCTCTTGCTCCCTGTTCCTGAACATGTCTGGTCCTATTGCTCGGTGGACACACGTTCTCATACACGTTGTCCCCGAGTATATGCGTATATGTTTTGTGTTCTGTCTCTCCTGTTCCCTGCTGCCTTCGTTTAAAAAAATGTCCTCTTAAAGGTTGCGTCCTGTGTGCAAAGGTTGCTGAGGTCTGAGGAGGGTGAGGTTGGCTGGGGCCGTGGGGTAGCATTTACCAGCGCAGTATTTTGTTTAAGTTTGTGTATGTTTGGTTGGTGTGATGTTCGGGGTCCTTGGTGGTCCCCAGTTTTATGGGGGGGGGGGGGGGGGGCCCACTCTGTCTGCCATTTCTCTCTCGAGCCTGGAGGGTCGTCAACAAAATGGGGCACACCTGGGCTCGGGGGTGTATCTTGGGAATTTATACACCTTTCCCCCATATATTAAGGAGACTCTCTCCATGGAGACACACTGTTGTTTTTGGTTGTGGCATTTCAGGGCTTCTTTGTGTTAGTTAGTTTTAGCACCTCTCAACGCCCCTCATTATCACCATCTGCATCCACTCACTTACACTACTGACTACACACACCAATGTTGCTAGCATATGGTTTACTTTATTTAATAAATATGTTTTTTATTCTTTATCTCTTTTTGTATTCCTCTTTGTTATGGGCTATGAGCCTGCCTCACAACCTGCCTCACAACCTGCCTCACAGTCTGCCTCACAACCTGCCTCACATCCTGCCTCACAACCGCAGTCTGGCCTCTTCACCTGCGGGATCATCTGAGACCAGCCACCCGGACAGCTGATGAAACTGTGGGTTTACGCAAACAAAGGATTTCTCGCAAATGAGAACTTGTTCTCAACTAGCCTACCTGGTAAAATAAGGTGAAATAAATCAATTTTAAAAAATCAGCGTGCTCGTTGTCCTCACCAGTCTTCACCTGACTACATTTCGGCGTCGTGACCGACTTGTGGGCAAATGCTCACCTTCAATGGCCACTGGCACACTGGAGAAGTGTGCTCTTCACGGATTAATCCCCATTTCAACTGTACCGGATTTCGTGTGGGCGAACGGTTTGCTGATATCAAAGCTGTGAACTGAGTGCCCCATGGTGGTAGTGGGGTTGTGGTATGGGCAGGCATAAGCTACGGACAACGAACACAAGTGCATTTTATCAATGGCAAATTGAATGCACAGAGAAACCGTGATAAGATCCTGAGGCTCATTGTCGTGCCATTAATCCGCCACCATCACCTTGTGTTTCAGCATGATAATGCACGGCCCCATGCTGCAAGGATCTGTACACAATTCCTGGAAGCTAAAAAGGTGGCCTGCATACTCACCAGACATGTCACCCATTGAGCATGTTTGGGATGCTCTGGATCAATGTGTATGACAGCGTGTTCCAGTTCTCGCCAATATCCAGCAACTGTGCACAGCCATTGAAGAGGAATGGGTCAACATTCCACAGTCCACAATCAACAGCCTGATCAACTCTATGTGAAGGAGATGTGTCACGCTGCATGAGGCAAATGGTGGTCCCACCAGATACTGACGGGTTTTCTGATCCACGCCCCTACCTTTTTTAGATGCATATTTGCATTCCCAGTCATGTGAAATCCAAAGATTAGGCCTAATGAATTTATTTAAATTGAACTGTAATTCAGTAAAATCTTTGAAATTGTTGCATGTTGCATTTATATTTCTGTTCGGTGTAACATATCACCTAAGAAAATTGCACTACTAATAGCACTAAAATAGCACTGCTCCTCAGCTGTAGAAGGTTGTAGCGCAGCCTCAATGTCATACAGACAAACCAAAGATAGTCCATATGCATCGGAGTCACGTCTTTCCCCAGCACTCTACAGCTTGTTCCTAGCATAAAGCACTATTGTATATGATTATATTAAACTAGGTCCATTTAATTTGTATTAAAATCTATTATAGCAGTAGCAAGCTTTGGACCCCAGGAAAAGTAGGTGCTGCCTTGGCAGCAGCTAATGGGGATCTGGAATAAAATAAAAAAAGAACACTGGTCTTCTTTCTCATTTTCACACTCTCCCTCTCAAACTGAACAGGACATCAGTAAGCCTAGTCCGTGCTCACATATTGCATTTTTGGACAAATTGACTTGCCGCCTGAAGTGTCACCATACACAGCACAGTCATTGGTTAGGCAGCACAAAATAGTTTACATCAGCAAGAGCAGGGCAGTGTGTAATGTCTGTGTGTAATGCAGTGTAGCATAGTTTTATATACACCATCCTTGAAGCAGCGCAAAAACTCAGGAAGGAAGTACATTTTCTTCGAAATATAACTTTGCCCTGTTCTTCTCCGAGCGTGCTCTTCTAATAGCCAAGTATAGGCTATGGATCATTTATTAAGACCACACTAGGCACACCTCATGTTGCATGCCTACCAGAGAAACAGGGATGAGGGGCATCATCAGGCACATAAGATACTATAAAAAGCAACAAATTCTCAAACCATGAGCAATACATGACATTTAATGGATTACAAATGACACGACCCTCCCCTGGACTAATGAAAAAACATATACTAAACCCTCTCCTTGACTGAAATTGAAAAAGCCTCACCCTCCCCCATTTTCCTCCGGGTAACTATTGTGTAAATTCCGATCTCTCACTAAACAAACATTACCTAAATTTGTCAGGAACTTGTCAAGCTATTTTGGTACAAGAAAATCTGGACTTGAGACTGTCAGTAATAGCAGGTACATTATGCTCTTACAAATATGACAGCTGCTGTAAACATTTGTGGCAGATTACCAGATGACCTGTAGAACAGTACAGTACGGTGTGTACGGTACAGTGCGGTACAGTGTGTACACAGAACACTGGATGTAAATTAAGTGTGATCTTTGAAGATTAGACTTCATATCGTACCTTCAGTATTCAGGTTTTAAAATGGTGAGTGTGAGTCACCTCGCCTCCCTTAAAATATAAAGTGTTTTGTAAGAAATCCATGATGAAAGATTGTGTTCTGATTAAGGAAGATATGGATGGAAAACATGGGTCCACAGGACTGTAGCCTAGCTACACAGTATTCCTGGTCTATTCTCAAGGGACTTACAGAAGGAATGTAGGCTCTAATGAAAATTATTTATTTTAAGTGACATACCAACATTATCCTCAGAGAATAGTTTTTTTTCAAGGAAGTCCTAATGTCAATATACCGAACAGATGAGAAATAAAAGGAGAGCCGCACACTTTAGGAGCTCAGATGCAATAATTTTATAACCAATGTTTCGACAGCCAAGCTGTCTTCATCAGGGTACCAAACAGTACCAAACAGAAACACACGCACGCACACACACACACACACACGCACACACCCTGTGCAGACAGACAGAGGTATTGATTGTTCAGCATGACAACATCTGGGTCTCATTTAGAACAGTGATAGGTGCTACCCAGAGGAAGCCCATAACTGAGGCACTGGTGGCCATCTTAAGAAGGTCTGACACCTCCCCCTGGGATGAACTAAAGTTGAATGGGAGGACAGAGTTGCACTGGTTTGCACTAAACTACAAATTGACTCCTGAAACCGATTAAAACCCTTGTACCACTGATCAACATGTATACAATCTTTAAGTGGAAACAAAGGAATTAATTTCAAGATATCGGATCCAGCCCTGAGGATTATGTGAAATATTGACAACACACACAGTCAATGCAATCATCAATTTGACAATGCAAATAATAGAGGTTGGCTTTAACTTCTCTAGGGTAGGGGGCAGCATTGGGAATTTTGGATGAAACGCATGCCCAAATTAAACTGCCTGCTACTCTAGAATATGCATAAAATGAGTAGATTTGGATAGAAAACACTCTGAAGTTTCTAAAACGGTTTGAATGATGTCTGTGAGTATAACAGAACTCATATGGCAGGCAAAAACCTCCATTGAATTTACAGTGGGATATTGGTTATGTTGCACTTGCTAAGGCTTCCACTAGATGTCAACAGTCTTTAGAAACTTGTTTGATGCCTCTACTGTGAAATATGGCTGACTGAGAGGGGAATGAGTCAGGTGTCTGCCAGCAGCCTTGTGATCAGTCTCTCGTGCTCCCGTGAGAGCGAGCCCTGTTCCATTGCTTCTCTACAGACAAAGGAATTCTCTGGTTGGACTATTATTGAAGATTTATGTTAAAAACATTCTAAAGATTGATTATATAATTAGTTTGACAGGTTTCTATGGACCGTAACGGAACTTTTGGATATTTTGTCTGCAACTGGTGGACGTGCTTCGTGAGTGTGGATTTGTTTACCAAACGCGCTAACAGAAAGATCTATTTGGACATAAATGATGGACATTATAGAACTAAACAAACATTTAAATGTGGAACTGGGATTCCTGGGAGGGCATTGTGATGAAGATCATCAAAGGTAAGTGAATATTTATAATGCTATTTCTGACTAATGTTGACTCCAACATGGCGGATATTAATTTGGCTTTATTTTGTCGTCTGAACGCTGTACTCAGATTATTGCAGAGTTTGCTTTTTCCATAACGTTTTTTTAAAATCTGACACAGCGGTTGCATTAAGGATAAGTTTATCTAAAGTTCCATGTATAATAGTCGTATCTTTATCAATGTTTATTATGAGTATTTCTGTAATTTGATGCGGCTCTCTGCAAAAATCACCACATGTTTTGGAACTACTAAACATAACACGCCAATGTAAACTCAGATTTTTGGATATAAATATGAACTTTACCGAACAAAACATACATGAGTGTCATCTGATGAAGATCATCAAAGGTTAGTGATTAATTTTATCTACATTTCTGCTTTTTGTGACTCCTTTATTTGGCTGGAAAAATGGCTATGTTTTTCTCTGGCTTGGTGGTGACCTAACATAATCATTTGTGGTGCTTTTGCTGTAAAGCATTTTTGAAATCAGACAATGTGGCTGAATTAACAATAATTTTATCTTTAAAATGATGTAAAATACATGTATGTTTGAGGAATTTTAATTATGAGATTTTTGTTGTTTTGAATTTGGCGCCCTGCAGTTTCGCTGGCTGTTGACAGGTGGTACACTACCATCCCACGTACCCTAGAGAGGTTAATAAAACATTGAGCTAGATTTGCAACACAAATCAATGCTGCTGTCAAATGTGTGCGATGTGAGCTGGGCTTACACAGAGCATGTTCCGAGCCAGCTTCTGCTCTCTCATATTAATTTACTGATCCTAGTCACGCACACAGTGAGTGACCATGCCTCAGGCCATTGAAGATGGAGTATAGGAGAGACAGAGAGGGAGAGAGAGTAGAGAGAGAATGTGTTAACAGGTTGTACATGTTGAGTGGAGCAGCTTTATTACAAAGTGTTTATGACTTCAGGCTTGGTCAGTGCTAAATCAACCCCAGAGGATAAATGGATGAAGGTAAGAGAGAGAGAGTGAGAGAGACAGCTGCCCCATCAGTAAAGTCAACACTGTCATTACAGCAGCTATTAGAATAGCAGGCAGGGTGAACTGGGGAGCACAGGCACTAAATGCAAATATATGCTAACCACTAATACCACAGCACAGAGCTATATTTGATTACCCCAAAACTCACTATACAGCTACCACTAATTCACATTCATTTGATGACCACCACACATGCTGACCATCTAGCAGTAAGCTAAAGCACAAACTGTCATGAAAGGATCCTAAACTGGATCCTACTTCCGGCGCCGACAGAGATGGCCGCCTCGCTTCGCGTTCCTAGGAAACTATGCAGTTTTTTGTTTTTTTACGTGTTATTTCTTACATTAGTACCCCAGGTCATCTTAGGTTTCATTACATACAGTCGAGAAGAACTACTGAATATAAGATCAGCATCAACTCACCATCAGTACGACCAAGAATATGTTTTTCGCGACGCGGATCCTGTGTTCTGCCTTACAAACAGGACAACGGAGTGGATCCTATGCAGCGACCCAAAAAAACGACTCCGAAAGAGAGGGAAACGAGGCGGTCTTCTGGTCAGACTCCGGAGACGGGCACAGCGCGCACCACTCCCTAGCATTCTTCTTGCCAATGTCCAGTCTCTTGACAACAAGGTTGATGAAATCCGAGCAAGGGTAGCATTCCAGAGGGACATCAGAGACTGTAACGTTCTTTGCTTCACGGAAACGTGGCTTACTGGAGAGACGCTATCCGAAGCGGTGCAGCCAACAGGTTTCTCCACGCATCGCGCAGACAGGAAAAAACATCTTTCTGGTAAAAAGAGGGGCGGGGGCGTATGCCTTATGACTAACGTGACATGGTGCGATGAAAGAAACATACAGGAACTCAAATCCTTCTGTTCACCTGATTTAGAATTCCTCACAATCAAATGTAGACCGCATTATCTACCAAGAGAATTCTCTTCGATTATAATCACAGCCGTATATATCCCCCCCCAAGCAGACACATCGATGGCTCTGAACAAACTTTATTTAACTCTCTGCAAACTGGAAACAATTTATCCGGAGGCTGCATTCATTGTAGCTGGGGATTTTAACAAGGCTAATCTGAAAACAAGACTCCCCAAATTTTATCAGCATATCGATTGCGCAACCAGGGGAGGAAAGACCTTGGACCATTGTTACTCTAACTTCCGCGACGCATATAAGGCCCTGCCCCGCCCCCCTTTCGGAAAAGCTGACCACGACTCCATTTTGTTGATCCCTGCCTACAGACAGAAACTAAAACAAGAGGCTCCCACGCTGAGGTCTGTCCAACGCTGGTCCGACCAAGCTGACTCCACACTCCAAGACTGCTTCCATCACGTGGACTGGGAGATGTTTCGTATTGCGTCAGATAACAACATTGACGAATACGCTGATTCAGTGTGCGAGTTCATTAGAACGTGCGTTGAAGATGTCGTTCCCATAGCAACGATTAAAACATTCCCTAACCAGAAACCGTGGATTGATGGCAGCATTCGTGTGAAACTGAAAGCGCGAACCACTGCTTTTAATCAGGGCAAGGTGTCTGGTAACATGACCGAATACAAACAGTGCAGCTATTCCCTCCGCAAGGCTATCAAACAAGCTAAGCGCCAGTACAGAGACAAAGTAGAATCTCAATTCAACGGCTCAGACACAAGAGGCATGTGGCAGGGTCTACAGTCAATCACGGACTACAGGAAGAAACCCAGCCCAGTCACGGACCAGGATGTCTTGCTCCCAGGCAGACTAAATAACTTTTTTGCCCGCTTTGAGGACAATACAGTGCCACTGACACGGCCTGCAACGAAAACATGCGGTCTCTCCTTCACTGCAGCCGAGGTGAGTAAGACATTTAAACGTGTTAACCCTCGCAAGGCTGCAGGCCCAGATGGCATCCCCAGCCGCGCCCTCAGAGCATGCGCAGACCAGCTGGCCGGTGTGTTTACGGACATATTCAATCAATCCCTATACCAGTCTGCTGTTCCCACATGCTTCAAGAGGGCCACTATTGTTCCTGTTCCCAAGAAAGCTAAGGTAACTGAGCTAAATGACTACCGCCCCGTAGCACTCACATCCGTCATCATGAAGTGCTTTGAGAGACTAGTCAAGGACCATATCACCTCCACCCTACCTGACACCCTAGACCCACTCCAATTTGCTTACCGCCCAAATAGGTCCACAGACGATGCAATCTCAACCACACTGCACACTGCCCTAACCCATCTGGACAAGAGGAATACCTATGTGAGAATGCTGTTCATCGACTACAGCTCGGCATTCAACACCATAGTACCCTCCAAGCTCGTCATCAAGCTCGAGACCCTGGGTCTCGACCCCGCCCTGTGCAACTGGGTACTGGACTTCCTGACGGGCCGCCCCCAGGTGGTGAGGGTAGGCAACAACATCTCCTCCCCGCTGATCCTCAACACTGGGGCCCCACAAGGTTGCGTTCTGAGCCCTCTCCTGTACTCCCTGTTCACCCACGACTGTGTGGCCACGCACGCCTCCAACTCAATCATCAAGTTTGCGGACGACACAACAGTGGTAGGCTTGATTACCAACAACGATGAGACGGCCTACAGGGAGGAGGTGAGGGCCCTCGGAGTGTGGTGTCAGGAAAACAACCTCACACTCAACGTCAACAAAACTAAGGAGATGATTGTGGACTTCAGGAAACAGCAGAGGGAACACCCCCCTATCCACATCGATGGAACAGTAGTGGATAGGGTAGCAAGTTTTAAGTTCCTCGGCATACACATCACAGACAAACTGAATTGGTCCACTCACACAGATAGCATCGTGAAGAAGGCGCAGCAGCGCCTCTTCAACCTCAGGAGGCTGAAGAAATTTGGCTTGTCACCAAAAGCACTCACAAACTTCTACAGATGCACAATCGAGAGCATCCTGGCGGGCTGTATCACCGCCTGGTATGGCAACTGCACCGCCCTCAACCGTAAGGCTCTCCAGAGGGTAGTGAGGTCTGCACAACGCATCACCGGGGGCAAACTACCTGCCCTCCAGGACACCTACACCACCCGATGTCACAGGAAGGCCATAAAGATCATCAAGGACATCAACCACCCGAGCCACTGCCTGTTCACCCCGCTATCATCCAGAAGGCGAGGTCAGTACAGGTGCATCAAAGCTGGGACCGAGAGACTGAAAAACAGCTTCTATCTCAAGGCCATCAGACTGTTAAACAGCCACCACTAACACTGAGTGGCTGCTGCCAACACACTGACACTGACTCAACTCCAGCCACTTTAATAATGGGAATTGATGGGAAATGATGTAAATATATCACTAGCCACTTTAAACAATGCTACCTTATATAAATGTTACTTACCCTACATTATTCATCTCATATGCATACGTATATACTGTACTCTATATCATCGACGGTATCCTTATGTAATACATGTATCACTAGCCACTTTATACTATACTATGCCACTTTGTTTACATACTCATCTCATTTGTACATACTGTACCCGATACCATCTACTGTATCTTGCCTATGCTGCTCTGTACCATCACTCATTCATATATCCTCATGTACATATTCTTTATCCCCTTACACTGTGTACAAGACAGTAGTTTTGGAATTGTTAGTTAGATTACTTGTTATTACTGCATTGTCAGAACTAGAAGCACAAGCATTTCGCTACACTCGCATTAACATCTGCTAACCATGTGTATGTGACAAATAAAATTTGATTTGATTTGATTTGATTTGATTTAAACATGCTAAACTCTCCATCACTGAGTGACATATTCACTCCTATTCCCTCTAGGTACCGGTTTGACATTTAGGAGGTTGAAAAGTTCAGTGACACCAAATGAGGTGCAGAGAGAAAAGGACAGTCTAGTGTATGCTGAATGTACTGTACATCTCATCACTCTTCCTGTTCCTGACATGGACTGCATCATATTCACAGGTTCAAAATACAGCGTTTCAGTCAAAGTGCATATTGCTCTGTTTGTTTTAGAGTGATGATAACGGCTAAAACAGCAGGGGATTGATAAGACCAAATACAGACTGTTCTGGACTTTTGTTTTGGCAGAAGACTGGGATTTACTTCTGGTGTGTAGACATATCCAAGTGTATTTAGTTATTTTCAATTACATTTGTCCTGTTGTTATTGCTAAATCCAACCCCTCAAAAAGTTACGATTTCAAACTTCTGCCATCAAGCGCCAGTGTGGACAGACACACACATAGTTCACTGACCCCTGAGTGAAATGGTCTAATGAGAACAGCTTATTCAGAGTCAGGTTTCAGACCCCTAGGTTGTGAAATCTACACAGCAGCAAAGAACATGGGAGTGAAGGATGCATTCAGCTTCTGCCCTGCAGTTCATGTATTGTGTGATAGGCTGTTTGTGATGACCAGTATTGGGAGTAACGTGTTACAAAAGTAATGTGTAACGTAATCAGATTACTTTTACACTACACTATAAAACCATGAAACGTTTAAAACCTAAACATGTTTAAAACTTACTTTATTGGCATTGAGATTTGCCAATAGATTGTAAACACAGGCGTTTAGAATGCAACATTAAACATGATAGTTAGCTTTTTCGAGTCAGTTTCCAACCAGGAGAACACCTATATCTACTACGTGTTCAGATTTTAAACACTAGTGTTTACTTTCCTGTCGTCCTGTTTAGAGTGCATTTAGTCACTGGAAATTGCTGTGACTTTCCATGCCTTTTATTCAGATCAGTATTAGGAATGTCTGTCACCTTACCTACATTTCAGCACTGAACATTATATATTTTCAAACTGTATGGTGTTGTCTTTACTCAAATGAGTTGAGTTGAGTTCAGTTAACTGAAAATACGTGAGAGGGGCCTCCTTATCATATTTCCCAGCACGCTTAGTTGTAGGTCCATTTTTTTGAATAGTTTATTTTAATATCTATGTTTCCTCATACACATTGATTGATTAATGTATCTTATACTATGCAAAGATAAATAGCTTAAATGTTTCTAAACTAATCCAATCTGCAAGGGGTTGGACTTATTGCACCCATTACTAAGATATTTCCAGTTTAGATGTTTTAGGTATTGTTTGGTAAATCCTTTACCATAGCAGTCATTCTGAGTGCAGATTGTGGGTGATAAAATATTCAAATTCTTGGATATCCTCCCTCTGGCTGGTTTCTGATAGTAATCACTTCACAAACCAGCGTATTGTGACTTGCAGGTCTGTGGCCCATGAGCCAGGACTTTTAGACCACAATGTTGAGGATAACTAGGAAATAACTAAAGGCCTTATGAAATGAATAATATGAAATTAATAATATGTGGCCATAAAGGGTTTACTTCTAATTGAAACACTATCTTAGGTAGTCACTTGCTTAAGTTATTGAAGGTGAGAACCAGATGCAGACACAGGAGGCAGATGGTTAGAGTCTTAAAATGTTTATTAATCCAAAGGGGTAGGCAAGAGAATGGTCGTGGACAGACAAAAGGGTCAAAACCAGTTCAGAAGGTCCAAAAGGTACCAAAGGGCAGGCAGAATCAAGATCAGGGCAGGCAGGATGATCAGGCAGGCGGGAAAGTAGTCTAGAGTCAGGTAGGGGTCAAAACCGGGAAGACTATCAAAAAGAGAATATCAAAAGGAGTACGGGAAAAACACGCTGGTTGACTTGACTAACATACAAGGCGAACTGGCACAGAGAGGCGGGAAACACAGGGATAAATACAATGGGGAAAATAAGTGACACCTGGAGGGGGTGGAGACAATCACAGGAACAGCTGAAACAGATCAGGGTGTGACAATACCACTACCATGTCTCTGTCCAGTGGTGGAAAAAAGTACCCAATTGTCATACTTGAGTAAAAGTAAAGATACCTTCATGGAAAATGACTCAAGTAAAAGTCACTCAGTAAAATACTACTTGAGTCTAACAGTACAGTATTTGATTTTAAATATACTTAAGAATCTAAAGTAAATGTAAGTACTAAAATAGTATCAAAAGTGTAAATTATTTGAAAAGTGTAAATATTTTTTACATTTATGGATAACAAGAGATACACTCCAACACTCAGACATCATTTACAAATGAAGCATTTGTGTTTAGTGAGTCCGCCAGATCAGAGGCAGTAGAGATGACCAGGGATGTTCTCTTGATAAGTCCGTGAATTGATAATTTTCCTGTCTTGCTAAGCATTCGAAAGGTAACGAGTACTTTTGGGTGTTAGGAAAGAATTTATGGAATAAAAAGTACATTATTTTCTTTAGGAATGTAGTGGAGTAAAATATGTAAAAAATATAAATAAGTACAGATGATTATTCTTTTTTTAAATGGTATTTTTTATTTCACATTCAAATACAAGTACAAATTGGGTGCATTATGTTGTACATAACATTATAAAACAATCTCAAAAAGTGCTATTTTGCCAAACCTCACCAGTTTTATAGGCTTACATTCTTAGTAGTAGTACAATTTATTCTTCCTTAATTTCTTTGGGACTGGGGGGCAGTATTGAGTAGCTTGGATGAATAAGGTGCCCAGAGTAAACCGCCTGCTACTCAGGCCCAGTTGCTAATATATGCATATTATTAGTAGATTTGGATGGAAAACACTCTGAAGTTT
The DNA here is from genome assembly GCF_013265735.2 of Oncorhynchus mykiss. Taxonomy (NCBI): domain Eukaryota; kingdom Metazoa; phylum Chordata; class Actinopteri; order Salmoniformes; family Salmonidae; genus Oncorhynchus; species Oncorhynchus mykiss. The sequence goes on along the minus strand of NC_048566.1, from coordinate 76,753,381 downwards.
GTAAAACTGTTTGAATTATGTCTGTGAGTACAACAGAACTCATATGGCAGGCAAAAACCTGAGAAAAATCCAACCAGGAAGTGGGAAATCTGAGGTTTGTTGTTATTCAACTCATTCCCTATCGAATACACAGTGTCTATGGGGTCATATTGCACTTCCTAAGGCTTCCACTAGATTTCCACTAGATTTCACCAGTCGTTAGAACCTTGTTTCAGAATCATATCTCTACCGTGGGCGTTTCCTTGATCTGATATCGACTTGATACCTCATTTAGCCCTCGAGCAAGCAAATAAAGGCTGTTTGGAGAAATGTCATGACAGCTGCTGTTTATAGAAAAGTATAGAGTTCACACCTCTGATCGTTGCTATTGATGGCATCTGTAAAGCCCTTAGAGGGCTTTACCGTCTAGTGACATGTGTGCCCTCTATACATCTATATTGGTCCATGTATGTGCGGTCTATAACCAGAACTGGCGGCTCAGGAGAAAGATTTTGAATGAAAAGATAGGAAATCTGTACAGATGTTTGGCTTACAGTATATATATGACTAATTAAGCAGCCCATATGATAGTGCAGCACTTTGTATAGGCCTACTAACATAGGCCTACTAGTCATCAAACCTGAATTAGTATAGCGCGTGGAGATTATTTTCATGAAAGTAACACAAAGTAATATAACTAATAATATAACGTGTTACTTGCCACACAAAGTAACATTGTAAAGTAACACGTTACTTTTGTTAAATGTAATGACTAATTTCACGTAACTAATCTCAACACTGGTGATGACTAGCCAATCACTCTGCAAGGCAGCAACTTTTCTCCCCTATAGGCACCTTTCACAGTAAGGGATGGAGGACACACAGGGTTCTAGAAGGTACAACCAGTTTTACATACTATACAGGGTACAGAATAACAACACTACTCATTTTACCATGGGACGAATATAGAAATTGAGTAGTTTTACAGCTAATTTCCTGCCGTTCTAAACATTTTGCCATAGGGTGGAGAGAAATGTTTGCACTTTTTAATAAGATATCTGAGTGAGAGTGAATAATAAAGTCAATGTTGGCCCCCTGTGTAACGGTTTTCTTCCTCTTCTGACGAGGAGTATGCAGGATCGGACCAATGCGCAGCGTGGTAAGTGTTCATGTTATTTTATTGGAACAGAAACACTAAACAAAATTACAAAGAGAGTGAAACGAAAACTAAACAGTCCTGTAAGGTGCAGCAACACAAAACAGAAAACAACTACCCACAAATCATAGTGGGAAAACAGGCTGCCTAAGTAAGTATGGTTCTCAATCAGAGGCAATGATTGACAGCTACCTCTGATTGGGAACCATACCAGGCCAAAACCAGAAATTCAAAATCTAGAACAAAAACCTAGAATACCCACCCCAACTCACGCCCTGACCAAACTCAAATAGAGACATACAAAAGGAACTAAGGTCAGGACGTGACACCCTGGTTGGTAATTCGACCGTGAGTACAACAAGTTTAGATAGCTGACAGCAGTGGCGACTTTAGCATTTAAATCTTGGTCGGGCCCAAAAAAATATATGTTTTAGATGCATGCCAGCAAAGCCATTACACAACACAGCACAACATTAAACAATACTTTAATTGCACTATAACGGTGACAAATGGTGCCCACAAACTGTGAGGGCCTACATAAAGCTGTCCCAACAGCAGAGCTTTTTTTTCCAGCACCATGGAGTGAATTCTTACCACTGCTACACCTGGCTATCAGTGGAGCCTTCTCTGGCAGAATTCAGAACATGATCAGTTTTTAAAGTATTCTCCTTGTACACCAAGTCAGAACTGTAGGATACATAGGGGGCATTTAAGTAGACAATGAAAACTCTTACAATATTTGCCGATTACATTTCTCTAAAAAAGGCTATAGGCTAGATGTGTGCACCACCAAGTAAGAACAGTAGGCTAAGTTATGAGGAGAAAAGGGACCAAATTATTAGGGTGAGGTACATGGGCTACTAACAGATTACAACATAACATACACTTAGCATTACCTTCTTAGCTACATTCCAGTATACATATCGCCCTGGCATATTACATAATTTGTGCAGCAGCATACAATACATTTTTGGACTCACCTGGTTGTGCTGTGCTCACTTAAACAGGAAGGCGGTCTGTGTGGGTAAATTCTGTCATCAAACTTTGTCATGAAAGTCTGGCATTCTCTGGAATTATGGTGCTTTCAAGACAACTGGGAACTCAGAAAAAAAACAAGGTTGAATGAGTTCCCGACTCATTCCGAGTTGGATGACCGTTCAATACATATTTTCCCAGTTGGAGCTAGTTTTTTTCTGAGTTGCCAGTTGTCTTGAACTCACTGAAGTCTGAGATTTCCAGTTACGAGTTTCCAGTTATTTTGAACGTGGCAGAAGTCATGCTGGATTGACAGAATGAATGTTTATCCTTTTAAGCTTGGAAAAGAGACCCTTAAACCCAGACTTGGACCACACAGCCACTCCTCTGAATAGCAGGCTAGTGATTGCTTTGCAATGCTTGCAGTTTACCACTGATTCCTCCCAAACTACTCGTTGTTGAATTAGCGATTTCCAACTTGTTGTGTAATGTTTATATCCAATGGCCGATGAGCACCGATACGTTCTACAGTATCTATAATGTCTCTTCACATGACAAGGATTGAAAAGGATTTGCCAGTAGATTGTCAACTCGATTCATGATGATAACTGCTAGCTAAGATTTTGAAAGTATGATGTTGACATGATCAGTCCAATCAAAGCTACTGTAGATATAATGTGATTTGACGTCATTTTATCTGTTTCCAATGGCCTTGAGCCTTCTTGGATCGACACTTCTAATGTAACTATATGGCAGCCCCCAAGGGGCTTGAATTTATCCTGAATGACGGGTCGCTGGACTAATTTACCAATCTAAAAAAGTTTTGCTGACATGGGCTAACTGAGTGACTGTCGTGACTAATATAACAAGAGAAAAACTGCTGATGCACAAGCACATTTCGAAATTGCACCTTGTGTATTCTACTATTCTAATTCTCAACAGTAAGTTGAGACCCCGGCTGAGTTCCCGAAAAACATAACAAATCAAATGTAAAAAGGGAAGCAGGTAGCCAGTTGCCCATCCCTGCTCACGGAGTCTAAATGGCCCTTCGGAACAAAAAACAGTTATGGGGGTTTTGTGGGTTAAAACATGAAACACCAACACTGAGAATGAGACCTCTGAAACATGCTGCTTACTTCTTTGATTACTGATTTGGTGCAGGTAAGACAATCAGTTTAAAAAATCTTTATTCTAAAGAAAAACATAGTCCAAAAGAAAACAATTCAAAGCTCCCCATGCCAAAGTATGTTACATTACATAACAATATAAAAATAACCAAAGACTGAATCTTAAATGTCTAGTTTAACAGAAAGTATTTGTTTTCACAATAAGGGTACATCTGTAATTGAGGTGGTAATATCAAAGGGACAGTTCACTCCAAAATGAACCTTTTCTTAACTTTGAAAGTGGTTTAAAGTCAAGTTCTGTTGTGTGTTGTGAAGATCCTGTTACATGTTTTAACAGATATCTGGAGGCCTTCATCCCAAATGAATGGAGAATATTATCACCATGTAATTCCACTTAGTGAGAGTAGTGAGGGCATAGATTTTTCATACTTTGTTGTACTGGTCCTCTGTGGGAATCGAATCCACTCAACCCTGGCGTTGCAAGCACCACACTCAACCAACTGAGCCACACAGGACCCGTGACTTCCTCAGGGAAGCTGATGCTGAATTAGAAAATAAGGCAGTTGGATGATTATGAAGGCTATGTTAAAATTGCACCCTGTTGCTGCTGCAATATCACTAAATCAGTCACTGAGGTAAAGTGTGCTTGTAGTGTGTTTGTGTGTGTGTGTGTGTGTGTGTGTGTGTGTGTGTGTGTGTGTGTGTGTGTGTGTGTGTGTGTGTGTGCGACGCTAGGGCACAATTAGTTCCCTAATCATGGTGGGAGTCTCAGAGGCAGTGATGGTAGAGCTGCTAGTACTGCCAATTATTCACCCTTCTTCCATTAGGCCTGCCATAGAGTAGTCTAGGACTAAGCAAAACATTCCTCTATAACATGAATTAATGCTTTACACTGAGTGTACAAAACATTAGGAACACCTGCTCTTTCCAAGACATAAACTGATCAGGTGGAACCAGGAGAAATGTATGATCCCTTATTGATGTCACTTGTTAAATCCACTTTAATCAATGTAGATGAAGGCGAGGAGACAGGTTAAAGATGAATGTTTAAGCCTCGAGACAATTGAGATATGGATTTTGTATGTGTGCCATTCAGAGGGTGAATGGGCAAGACTAAATATTAAGTGCCTTTGAACAGGATTTGTTAGTAGGTGCCAGGCGCTGTTAGTAGGGTTGAATATGTCAAGAATTACAATGCTGCTGGGTTTTCCACACTCAACAGTTTCCTGTGTGAATATAGAATGATCCACCTCCCAAAGGACATTCAGCCGACTTGACACAACTTTTGGAAGTATTGGAGTCAACATGGGCCAGCATCCCTGGGGAACGCTTTCGACGAAGCTTGATTAATTGAAAGGGGGTGCAACTTAATATTAGAAAAGGGGGTGCAACTTAATATTAGAAAAGGGGGTGCAACTTAATATTAGGAAGGTGCATAATATGCTGAAAATGTGCTATACTCTTCATAGAGTTTATACGGTCGACTCACACTTGACTCCCACATGATATTCTACTTTGGATTCATTCACTTTTCCCTCTTAAAGAGTGACCTTTGTGTCATTAATGTTTGACACCAGAGCAGAAGTCATATACTAGCCTACTAGTTTATCTGTCGATGGCAGCACAAGTGCTTGTATGAAGCTGTCCAATGGCGAAGGTCTACTGTTGACACTGTCAGTAAGCTGTGCTTCTGTTTTTCACTTGTCATCTCACACTGACTCAGACTAATGGCTGACATTTTCCCTTGTGGAGTTGTCACTGAACAGACTCAAAACAACTTGTTATTCTGCCTTGGCTTCTAACAAGCTGTTCTAACAGGCCTACCTATCCAGGACTAGAAAGGCACTATCATTACTATCTCTCTATATCTCTTTCCCCACCTTTCTTTCTCTGTCTCTCTCCCACACCTCTCTCTCTCTTCCACTCTCTCTCTCCGTCATCATATTTTTCGGGACCTTTCTGGAACTAATTAGCATATCACACAGTCCTGACAGGGGGAGACAGAGGAGCGTCTGCTACAGTTCAGCCGGTGTCACTTCCACTGCCACTCATAACCAGAGAAAGATAATGGGATCGCGGCATTCGCCAACCCGGCTGTCATTCCAGCTCATTAGGCCAATTGTTGTGTGAGAATGGGTCTGTTTGATATGAGCACCAGGACAGGGAGGTTACACCCAACCCTGAGTTGGTAGGAGGCTGGAAGAAACTAGTAATAGATGCAGAGGAACACAGATGGGCTGCTGAGGAGCTTTGATTGCTACCCTGGATACAGACAGCCACAATAGCTAGGAGTTTTGTTATATGAACAGATTAATAGAATCCAGCATTTTGCTAGAGAAAGCCTGTTCCTGTGTGGGTGTGTGCAGACTGTTAAATATCTGTTCCGGAAGGCAGAACAACAGTGGAGCAAGAGCTTCAAGTTCCTCAGTGTCATCACTGATGACTTAACATGGTCCTCTCACACCAGAACTGTCGTGAAGAAGGCACGGCAATGCCTCTTCTCCCTCAGAAGGCTGAAATCATTTTGCATGGACCCTCAGATCATCAGGAACTTTTACAGCTGCACCATTGACAATATGTATCACTGACTGGTTGTATCACTGTCTGGTATAGCAACTACACCGCCCATGACTGGAAGGCTGTACAAAGGGTGGTCCGGACGGGCAAGCGCATCACTGGGAGTGAGCTCCGAGTCATCCAGGACATACATGTACATTACCATTAGTACATTACCATTAGTACATTACCATTAGTATTTATCTATTTATCCTGGTACTGGTCACTTTTACAAGTAAATATTACCATTAGTATTTATCTATTTATCCTGCTACTGGTCACTTTTACAAGTAAATATTACCATTAGTATTTATCTATTTATCCTGGTACTGGTCACTTTTACAAGTAAATATTACCATTAGTATTTATCTATTTATCCTGGTACTGGTCACTTTTACAAGTAAATATTACCATTAGTATTTATCTATTTATCCTGCTACTGGTCAGTTTTACTCCTGTTTACAAGTACATATTACCATTAGTACATTACCATTAGTGTTTATCTATTTATCCTGCTACTGGTCACTTTTACAAGTAAATATTACCATTAGTATTTATCTATTTATCCTGCTACTGGTCACTTTTACAAGTAAATATTACCATTAGTATTTATCTATTTATCCTGGTACTGGTCACTTTTACAAGTAAATATTACCATTAGTATTTATCTATTTATCCTGCTACTGGTCACTTTTACAAGTAAATATTACCATTAGTATTTATCTATTTATCCTGGTACTGGTCACTTTTACTCCTGTTTACAAGTACATATTACCATTAGTACATTACCATTAGTGTTTATCTATTTATCCTCCTTTTACTCCTGTTCACAAGTAAATATTACCATTACTACATTACCATAAGTATTTATATATTCCTGCTACGAATACATTTCCAGCCCTGTTTACTGTACATGTACAGTTGAAGTCAGAAGTTTACATACCATTAGGTTGGAGTCATTAAAACTGGTTTTTCAACCACTCCACAAATGTATTATTAACAAACTATAGTTTTGGCATGTCGGTTTGGAAATCTACTTTGTGCATGACACAAGTAACTTTTCAAACAATTGTTTACAGACAATTTATTTCACTTCTAATTCACTGTATCAACATTCCAGTGGGTCAGAAGTTTACATACACTAAGTTGACTGTACCTTTAAAACAGCTTGGAAAATTCCAGAAAATGATGTCATGGCTTTAGAAACTTCTGATAGGCTAAAAGACATAATTTGAGTCAATTGGAGGTTACCTGTGGGTGTATTTCAAGGCCTACCTTCAAACTCAAGACCTCTTTGCTTGACATCAGAGGAAAATCAAAAGAAATCAGCCAAGACCTCGGGAAAAAAATTGTAGACCTCCACACGTCTGGTTCATCATTGGGAGCAATTTTCAAACGCCTGAAGGTACCACGTTCATCTGTACAAACAATAGTATGCAAATATAAACAACATGGGACCACGCAGCCGGCACACCGCTCAGGAAGGAGACGTGTTCTGTCTCCTAGAGATGAACGTACTTTGGTGTGAAAAGTGCAAATCCCAGAACAACAGCAAAGGACCTTGTGAAGATGCTAGATGCAAAAGTATCTATATCCACAGTAAAACGAGTCCTAGATCGACATAACCCGAAAGGCCGCTCAGCAAGGAAGAAGCCACTGCTCCAAAACCACCATAAAAAAAGCCAGACTACGGTTTGCAACTGCACATGGGGACAAAGATCGTACTTCTTGGAGAAATGTCCTCTGGTCTGATGAAACAAAAATAGAACTGTTTGGCCATAATAACCATAATAACCGTTTGGAGGAAAAAGGGGGAGGCTTGCAAGCCAAAGAACACCATCCCAACCGTGAAGCACGGGGGTGGCAGCATCATGTTGTGGGGTGCCTTGCTGCAGAAGGGACTGGTGCACTTCACAAAATAGATGCCATCATGAGGTAGGAAAATTATGTGGATATATTGAAGCAACATCTCAAGACATCAGTCAGGAAGTTAAAGTTTGGTAGCAAATGGGTCTTCCAAATGGACAATGACCCCCAAGCATACTTCCAGAGTTGTGGCAAAATGGCTTATGGACAACAAAGTAAAGTATTGGAGTGGCCATCACAAAGCTCAGCTCAACCTCTAGAAAATGTGTGTGTAGAACTGAAAAAGCTTGTGCGAGCAAGGAGACCTACAAACCTGACTCAGTTACACCAGCTGTCAGGAGGAATGGGCCAAAATTCACCCAACTTATTGTGGGAAGCTTGTGGAAGGTTACCCAAAACGTTTGACCCAAGTTAATCAATTTAAAGGCAAAGCTACCTAATACGAATTGAGTGTATGTAAACATCTGACCCACTGGGAATGTGATGAAAGAAATAAAAGCTGAAATAAATAATTCTCTCTACTATTATTCTGACATTTCACATTCTTAAAATAAAGTGGTGATCCTAACTGACCTAAGACAGGGAATTTTTACTTGGATTAAATGTCAGGAATAGTGAAAAACTGAGTTTAAATGTATTTGGCTAAGGTGTATGTAAACTTCTGACTTCAACTGTATATCCTACTAGCACTTTTTTAGGTATAAACCCACCTCAACCATTCCATTGAAAAAGATACTGGCCCTGACCGGTATATAAACCTGCATTCTCGTGTTTCTTTAACACCCATCGTAGTTCTTGTGTGGCTTTAAATGTAACCGTTATTTTTTATTCTATTATCTATACTGAACAAAAATATAAAACGCAACATGCAACAATTTCAAAGATTTGACTGAGTTACAGTTCATAGAAAGAAATCAGTCAATTAATTAAACCCTAATCTATGGATTTGACTGGGCCGGGGCTGGGCAGGGGCACAGCTGGGGGAGCCAGGCCCAACCAATCAGAATTAGTTTTTTCTTACAAAAAAGGCGTTATTACATTCAGAAATACTCCTCAGTTTCAACAGCCGTCGGGGTGTCTGGTCTCAGTTGATCCCGCAGATGAAGAAGCCGGCTGTGGAGGTCCTGGGCTGGCGTGGTTACACGTGGTCTGCGCTTGTGAGGCCGGTTGAACGTGCTTCCAAATTCTCTAAAACGATGTTGGAGGAAGCTTATGGTAGATTAATTATTTTGGCAAAGGAGAAATGCTCTCTTACAGTGATGTAAACAAATTTGTGCGCAAAATTTGAAAGAAATATGTTTTTGTGCGTATAGAAAGATTATGGGTTCTGGGATCAACTGCTAACATGTTGCATTAATATTTTTGTTCAGTATATATAATTATTACTATCACTGCATTGTTGGAAAGAGCTCTCAAGGTAATAATTGCACTGTACTGATTTACACCTGTTGTATCCTGTACTTGGAAAAGAAACTTTGAAACTTGAAACAGTCACCTTCCAAAAGGGGTCTGGAACAATGAGCAGACCACCTGTAGCATGGGTGGTGGGAGGCAATTTAACCTTTGTTGATATACAATCAGTAGTATTATAATAAGACACACCTAAGACACACCCTTCACTTTCCGTACTGTACTACTCTACAGCCACAGCTCAGCTTATCTCACTGTCTAATTACATTAAAAAAACATATTAAGCTCTTACACAGATGGAACATTCAAACAAACATGACACACATTCACACACAGATGCATGCTTCCACATTCACACACAGATGCATGCTTTCACATTCACACACAGATGCATGCTTCCACATTCACACACAGATGCATGCTTCCACATTCACACACAGATGCATGCTTCCACATTCACACACATGTTCATGACCTACATCCATTACGATCTACAAAAAAATCCATCTGTTTAAAGTACAATAAATTGAGACCAGAGAGAGGTGAAATATAACTGTTTCGGTAAATCTCAAACGCTGCTTGCCTTGCTTGGACAAAAGATTAGACACTGGCTAACAAGTCACCACAACACAGTGGAAAGTTGGTTTGCTTTCTTCTAGAAGTCAGGCACCTTAATCAAAGGTGTTTGTGTGTGTGTGTGTGCAGTAGAGCTGGAATTGCAGAGAGAGCAGAATAGGGAAGAAGGGAACAGACTGAGTGAGTGAATGAGTGAGTGAGTGAGTGAGTGAGTGAGTGAGTGAGTGAGTGAGTGAGTGAGTGAGAGAGAGGGGGGAGATGGAGGAGAGGGAAAGGGAAAATGATAATACAGAGAATAGTATGCACTTCCTCATACACACGATCGTACTGATGTAAAAAGCTTTATAAATAGGCTTTATAAATACATTTGATTGATTGATTGGTGTAGTGTATGTTTGTGGCCAGAAGGAAAGAGTATATTGAATACAGTGGAGGCTCCTCAGAGGAGGAAGGGAAGGCCAATCCTCCCCAGTGAATTTCAGACATACATTTAAATAGTTAAACATTAAAAAGATTATCCTTTTCAGATGAAACTATAGTAAATATATTCACGTCACCAAATAATTTATTAAAACACACAGTTTTGTAATTAATGAGATCTACAATAGCCTCAATAGCACTCTGTAGGGTAGCACCATGGTGTAGCCGGAGGACAGCTAGTTTCTGTCCCCCTCTGGGTAAACTGACTTCAATTCAAAACCTAGGAGGCTCATGGTTCTTACCCCCTTCCATAGACTCACACAGTAATTATGACAACTTCCGGAGGATGTCCTCTAACCTATCAGTGCTCTTACAGCATGAACTGACATGTTGTCCACCCGATCAAAGGATCAGAAAATGAATCTAGTACTGACAACTACCTAACACTACAGTGCATAAAATGTGGTTGACTCAAAGAGAGAGAAAATAAAAGTTGAACAGTTTTGAACAAATTCATTTCTTTTAAAATTAAGGAGAAGTGATAGAGAGAATGACAGAGATCGATTTGTTTTTTCACTTTCACTTTGCTAGCACATTCAGCTAGCTAGTTTAGTCTACTCAAAAACATGGCTCAAACAGAGAGGGTTGATATGTTAGCTATCTGGATATGGCTAATCAACACCAGAACTCTTCCAAGTCAATGTAAATTTGATTAATTTATTGTCACCGGGACCCACCGGTGTAACTGATAAACTGCTTGCTGACTGTACTGCATGATTGTAGCGGGTTTACTAATGCGTTAGTTCTAGTAGCTACAGTGGGGCAAAAAAGTATTTAGTCAGCCACCAATTGTGCAAGTTCTCCCACTTAAAAAGATGAGTGAGGCCTGTCATTTTCATCATAGGTACACTTCTATGACAGACAAAATGAGAAAAAAAATCAAGAAAATCACATTGTAGGATTTTTTATGAATTTATTTGCAAATTATGGTGGAAAATAAGTATTTGGTCAATAACATAAGTTTATCTCAATACTTTGGTATATACCCTTTGTTGGCAATGACAGAGGTCAAACGTTTTCTGTAAGTTTTCACAAGGTTTTCACACACAGTTGCTGGTATTTTGGCCCATTCCTCCATGCAGATCTCCTCTAGAGCAGTGATGTTTTGGGGCTGTTGCTGGGCAACACGGACTTTCAACTCCCTCCAAAGATTTTCTATGGGGTTGAGATCTGGAGACTGGCTAGGCCACTCCAGGACCTTGAAATGCTTCTTATGAAGCCACTCCTTCGTTGCCCGGGCGGTGTGTTTGGGATCATTGTCATGCTGAAAGACCCAGCCACGTTTCATCTTCCATGCCCTTGCTGATGGAAGGAAGTTTTCACTCAAAATCTCACGATACATGGCCCCATTCATTCTTTCCTTTACACAGATCAGTCGTCCTGGTCCCTTTGCAGAAAAACAGCCCCAAAGCATGATGTATCCACCCCCATGCTTCACAGTGGGTATGGTGTTCTTTGGATGCAACTCAGCATTCTTTGTCCTCCAAACACGACGAGTTGAGTTTTTACCAAAAAGTTATATTTTGGTTTCATCTGATCATATGACATTCTCCCAATCTTCTTCTGGATCATCCAAATGCTCTCTAGCAAACTTCAGACGGGCCTGGACATGTACTGGCTTAAGCAGGGGGACACGTCTGGCACTGCAGGATTTGAGTCCCTGGCGGCGTAATGTGTTACTGATGGTAGGCTTTGTTACTTTGGTCCCAGCTCTCTGCAGGTCATTCACTAGGTCCCCCCGTGTGGTTCTAGGATTTTTGCTCACCGTTCTTGTGATCATTTTGACCCCACGGGGTGAGATCTTGCGTGGAGCCCCAGATCGAGGGAGATTATCAGTGGTCTTGTATGTCTTCCATTTCCTAATAATTGCTCCCACAGTTGATTTCTTCAAACCAAGCTGCTTACCTATTGCAGATTCAGTCTTCCCAGCCTGGTGCAGGTCTACAATTTTGTTTCTGGTGTCCTTTTACAGCTCTTTGGTCTTGGCCATAGTGGAGTTTGGAGTGTGACTGTTTGAGGTTGTGGACAGGTGTCGTTTATACTGATAACAAGTTCAAACAGGTGCCCTTAATACAGGTAACGAGTGGAGGACCGGGGAGCCTCTTAAAGAAGAAGTTACAGGTATGTGAGAGCCAGAAATCTTGCTTGTTTGTAGGTGACCAAAATACTTATTTTCCACCATAATTTGCAAATAAATTCATTAAAAATCCTACAATGTGATTTTCTGGAATTTTTTTTCTCATTTTGTCTGTCATAGTTTAAATGTACCTATGATTAAAATTACAGGCCTCTCTCATCTTTTTAAGTGGGAGAACTTGAACAATTGGTGGCTGACTAAATACTTTTTTGCCCCACTGTATGTTGACTATGACGTTAGCTAATATGGTGACAACAACGTAGGCTATGCATAGCAGTTAGCCGTTGTGATATAAAGTTTGACTTGGAAAGATTTTTTCACCTAGTCACAGACAGCTGTAATGTTGTGCACTGTAGTCCACAAGCGAAGGGAGAAGGCAAGAGGAGGAAAAGGAATTACACCATGAGCAAAATGATTATGCTGTTTGTATGTGGCTGCTATGAAAGTCAACTGTGTTTGCGTGTGATCAGGGGTGTATTCATTCTGCCGATTTTGTTGAAAAACATTCCTTAAAACGGAAGCAAATGGAACGAAACGGGGAAGAACATACCTGAATTTGTCCAATAGAAACTCTCGTTTGCAACTGTTGGACTAATGATTACACCCTAGATCAGATAGATGCAGGCAAGAGTGTGCAAGCGGTATTGAATGTGTCAATATCTGTCACCTTGATTACTCTAATATTTATCTCGACCTGGGAACCGACGTTGTAAACTTTCATTCATAGGCAAGGTTATAGCAACCTCATGATGGGTATAGGACAATTTGAGTATCATGTAGTAGACTAAACCTATCGATTTTACAATGAGCTGGGTGAATGAAATATGAATGACAGTCATCCAATATGCTGTAATAGAAATAAGACCATGCTAATTTAAATAATAATCGTCCTCCCTCATTTTAAACGTCACCGACTGCCACTGTTTGAATCTCCACACGCACATATGATACCACAAGGTATATTAGCTACATCATAAAATACAATGACATAAAAATATAAAACAATTTTTTATGATCAAATTAAGATAGTAGGACTACCTGCATAGAGAAAACAACTCGCTGATAGAAGTAAACCCTCAGTTCCTGCCAAGTGAATTTATTTTATCAAGGGTAATAGCTGGCTAAAATGCTAACATCCTTAGCTGCATTACTAGTGAGGTTCTTAGCAAATGCTAAAAACAACAGGAGAGCTAGCAGCTCACGCTCATGGCCAACATTCCATTCAGCTTGTGTACAAAGATAACATTCTAGCTAAACACTGTAGATCCGAATCAATGTATGAATAAAGTTTACAAGGAGCATATTTCACTAGTTTAAGTTTGAATCACATAATTAGCATACTTTCTCTGAAAGGAGCCAAAATAAATAAAAGGTCAAGTGGGAAATGCAACTGGTAGTTTCAAGGGAAATGGGCCGTACCATTCTAACTAGCTACAGTTCTTGATTATCATATTTTCTTATACCAGCTCTGCTAAACTCAGATGATAGATTTGTTTTGGTTTATAATTATACACACCAACATAGACATGGTAAAACAATAACGCAACAATATACCACAGTGGAAAATGTATTCCAAAATATAAAACACTCTAAAGTGATTTGACCAAGTCCACTCTAAGATCCCTCTGCGGAATCAACCCCCCTAAAACACTGTCCAAAGTCAAATTGTCATACCTCTGGCCAGCTATATCAAAATAAAAGTTTGAATAATAATTGTAGGGGACAACATTACCTTTCAATAGGATACAGTGAAATAGCCCTATACTGTCAGTCACATTAAGTGCACAGTGATAGAGTCCTCTCTGTTGTCAGCGCTGTGCGGTGAGAACACAGTGATGTTTCCCACTGTAGCCTGCCTCTCCAGCCCGCCATGCACTCATACTAATTGAAGGATGGAGAGTTAGAAAGGGGAGAGGAGGGATGAGAAGGAGCCTCTGGGGTGGAAGCGATGAAAAGAGGAGACAGAGGTACAGTACTGGGCACTGGGGGTCAACAATTCACATCCTCAAATATTTTCACAGATTGAGAGAACAGACATGAAAACAGATGCATTCTACGTACCTTATTTACAGACACTCTGTCTTGCTTTCTGAGGAGAATGCTATACACTCCTACTGCCATCCTAGACCTGGGACGGAATGATGACACACACAGGTCAGTCTGTTCTCATGTGTGTGCGTGTGTGTGTGAGAGGGAGGTATGTCGGCCTGTCTTTGTCTCCTGTGGAAAAGCTGTAAGGGGATATGAAGCTAGGAAACAATACCTGTTCAATCAAGCAGGCTGGCCAGGTCTGAGCTCAGCTCAACTAGACTCAGACAGGCTAGCAGAGGTGGGGATTGGGGTACAATTAAGCATTAAGGCCCGAGGAGGAGTGGAATCCAGGCACTCTGCTTTGTGTTGTGCGTAAGAACAGCCCTTAGCAATGGTATATTGGCCATATACTACAAAACCCTGAGGTACCTTATTGCTATTAAAAACTGGTTACCAACATAAGTAAACCAATAAATAGTTGTTTTTTGTCATACCAATGTTATACGGTCTGAAATACCACGGCTTTCAGACAATCAGGATCCAGGGCTTGAACCACCAGGTTTATAATATAGAATACCCACACTGTGTCCTGCCAGCAAGACTAGGGGAGGCCTCCTGTCAGCAGCAGGGAGGTTGTGTGTGTGCATGAGTGCGTACCTGTGTGTCTGGTGTTTGGGTAAACACTCTCTTTAATTAGAGGTAATCCACACCAGCATTAACAATAGATAAGTGTGTGTGTGTGTGTGTAGAAACCTCTAACTCCTGTGTTTGATATTGAGATTTGTGTTCAGAAGCGCACACACAGAACATTCTACACCGCTATTCTCCTCACATCCCTTCTGCTATAGAAAGGATAGCGTGTCTCACTCATGTCAATGAGGATTCTGGGTATTTAGCCTCTCTCAAACCTCTCAAGCCTCAAACTGATCCCAAATTGAGTCAAAATGTATCTATGAATGGCAGCTGAGGACAAGCCTGATGTAATATACTGGCCAGCTTTGCATGTAGATACACATGGATCTTCCTCAACATTCTTCTCCAAGTAGGATTTTCAACTTACCCCCAGGTTAGGAAACATCAGTCCTATGCTTTCTTGCACCTCATTTGTTGTTTCATAATGTAATGGTGTTTTGAATATCTTTCACTTTCTTGCTGTACGTACCAGCAGCCAGGCCCAGCTCCAGAATGAAATGCCTGAGGGGGGATTTTAAATCCAATGGGGGGCACAACTAGTATTGGTTTAGAGCCTTAATAAAACAAGGTGGATTGGTCCTACAGTACACACACGCACACACACACACACACAATACCCCATAATGTCAAAGTGGAATTATGTTTTTACAAATGTATACAAATTCGTAAAAAAAGAAAAGCTGAAATGTTAACAAGTAGCATAATAAGTTGTATGGACTCACAGAGTGCAATAATAGTGTTAACATGATTTTTAAATGACTACTCTCTCTGTACCCCACACGTCCCTCAGTCGAGCAGTGAATTTCAAGCACAGACGGTTGGTTAACTGTTTGCAAAGAAGGGCGGGCACCTAATTGTAGATGGGTAAAAAAAAGCAGACATTAAAACATCCCTTTGAGCATGGTGCAGTTATTAATCCCACTTTGGATGGTGTATCAATACACGCAGTCACTGCAAAGATACAGGCATCCTTCCTAACTCAGTTGCCGGAGAGGAAGAAAACCGTTCAAGGATTTCAGCATGAGGCCAATGTTGACTTTAAAACAGTTACAGAGTTTATTTGCTGTGAATTAACTTTTTGTCCAGAATACAAAGCATTATGTTTGGGGAAAATCCAGCATATCACTGAGTACCACTCTTCATATTTTGAAGAATGGTGGTGGCTGCGTCATATTATGGGTATGTTTGTCATCAGCAAGGACTAGAGAGTTTTTGAGATGCAAAGAAACAGAATAGAGCTAAGCACATGCAAAATTCAAGAGGAAAACCTGGTTCAGTCTGCTTTCCACCAGACACTGGGAGACAACTTCACCTTTCCACACAAGGCCAAATACACACTGGAGGTGCTTTCCAAGAGGACATTGAACGTTCCTGAGTGGCCTAGTTACAGTATTAACTTAGAGTACCAGTCAAAAGTTTGGACACAACTACACATTCAAGTGTTTTTCTATTTTTTTTAAAACTATTTTCGACAATGTATAGTAATAGTTGTGAGCGGACCAAGTAATTGGGCGTCACTCTAAAGCGGGAAGGTGGAATAAACGAGTCAGTTTTCTTGATTGAACACAGTTCTCTATTGAGGGCATTTGGTCAGCACCAACATTCCAACATAATCAATGAAAATCTTCCAAGGAAAAAACATACATCTTCTTCTCCAGATGAAACAGGAACACAATAGGCTTATCTTTAAACTACAACAAAAAGTCACGGGATTGTCACCGTCTTAGTGGTTCTTCCTGGATAGCTCCTCTCTCTCGGTGGCCATCTTCCAGAGATAGTTTCCCCCCTTCTCTGCTGGTTCCATTCTCTCTCTTATAGGGGAAGGAGAGTATGTCATTAGTACCGTCAGCTGTGCTTAATTGCCTCTGGTTACCTTGTTTCCCATGCCTTGTTGGGCTATTATCCATGAGCCCAGCCTGCCCTCTGGTGGTCCTTCCACATAGCTTCCCCCCCAGGACCGAACCGGAGGGTCGGGCGCCAGACGCACCGTCTTGGTCGCGTCAGGACAGCGCGTCTGCATTCCCGTTCCTCGATCCGGCCCTGTGGATGACATGGAAAGAGAACGGTTGTAAAGACAAAACCATCTGGCTATTCTGTTGTTATTGTTTCTCTTACCAGCCATCCACGTGAGGGGTGCATGGTCAGTAACTAATGCAAACCTCCAGCCCCGGTAGGTAGTACCGGAGATAATCGAGGGCCCACTTGATGGCTAAGGCCTCTTTCTCTACGGTCGCATACCTCTGTTCCCGATCGCTGAGCTTCCTACTAATGAAGAGAATCGGCTTCTCTTCTTCACCTTTACCCTGAGCCCCGAGCCCTGTATCCGAGGCATCGACCTGCACAATGAACTCTTGTGAGAAGTCCGGAGCCTGTAGAACTGGATCAGAACACAGGCCATCTTTTAGCAATTGAAAGGCCTCTTCCGTCTCGTCTTTCCACTCTACCTGGTTTGGCAGGTTTTTCCTGATGAGGTTTGTGAGGGGGTTGGCAATGGTTGCATATCCCAGGATAAAACGGCGATAATATCCTGTTATCCCTAAGAAGGCCCGAACGTCTCGCTTGGTCCGGGGTCGAGGCCAGTCACGAATGGCCCTTGTCTTCTCTGCCTGTGGGCGTATTTTCCCATTCCCCACGGTGTACCCAAGGTATTCCGCTTCAGACAGGCCCAGGCAGTATTTATTTGGATTGGCTGTCAACCCTGTGGCTTCCAAACTCACGAGCACCGCCCGTAATCGCAGGAGGTGACTATCCCAGTCCTCGCTGTGGATGACCACATCGTCTATGTACGCCACTGCATACTCTTGATGGGGCCGTAGAATGGCATCCATGAGGCGTTGGAAAGTTGCAGCGGCACCGTGCAGTCCGAAGGGCATCCTCACATACTGGAAAAGCCCCTCTGGGGTGGCGAAGGCAGTCTTTGGGCGATCCTCCGGAGCCACCGGCACTTGCCAATATCCCTTCGTCAAATCCAGGGTAGTGATGAACTTGGCCTTTCCTAAGCGCTCCAAGAGTTCATGGGATACGCATCGAATGTAGAGATGGCATTCACGCCCCTAAAGTCGTTGCAGAGTCTCATACTACTATCGGATTTGGGGACCAGGACTATGGGACTGGACCACTCACTTGTCGAGGGCTCGATCACGCCCATCCTCAACATCTCCCTCACCTCTTTCTTAGCGATGACTCTGCGAGCCTCAGGAATCCTGTAAGGGCGGATATGCACCTTCTTGCCGGGTTCAGTGTGGATATGGTGGAACAGGACATCTGTTTGTCCTGGGAATGGAGAGAATTTCGACCGAAGTTCATAATCAGCTTGTCTAGCTGTCTTGACTGCTCCGGTAGGAGAGTTTGGCCACGGCGCACCTGTGGTAGAGCCTCCTCTTTTCCTTTGCCCTCCAGGGCCATCAAAGCCACCTCCTCCTCTCGTCCATGGTACGTCTTCAGCAGGTTTATGTGATAGAGTTGGACCTTCTTCCTCCTGTCAGGTTGCTTGATGAGGTAATTGACCGGTGAGACCCTTTTTATTACCTCGTAGGGCAAACATTAAGTGTGGGAGAAGCATGTCCCAGTTTTTCCCGTCTCGGGACACCACTCTTCTCAACATGCTTTTAATCGTTTTGTTCAAGCGTTCACACAACCCGTCTGTTTGAGGGTGGAATATGCTTGTACGTATCTGTTGAACCTGATATAACCGACACAAGTCCTTCATCAACCGGGACATGAACGGGGTTCCTTGATCGGTTAAGATAGTCTTGGGGAGGCCCACACGAGAGAACATCAGGAATAACTCCTTGGCAATTCCCTTTGACGACATGTTACGCAGGGTTATGGCCTCCGGGAACTTGGTAGCGTAATCTATAACCACTAGGATGTACTCGTGTCCTCTGGCGGATTTTGGGAGGGGTCCTACGAGGTCCATAGCTATGCGTTCAAAGGGAGTCTCTATGATGGGGAGAGGAATCAAAGGGTTACGTAGGTGTGGCCGTGGGGCTGTACGTTGACATTGATCACACGTCCTACAATACCTGGCCACATCCCGGGTGACCCGGGGCCAATAGAATCTCTGCTTATCTCTGATTATGTCAATAGTCTTGTCTCGTGCCAGGTGTCCTCCTAGGACGTGGGAATGGGCTAACTGTAGAACTGTATCCCTGTATGGCCTAGGCACCATTAGTAATTCCTGGTTTTCCCCCCCTTCGTCGTACGACCCAGTATAAGAGACCCCGCCTGATTGCATAGTAAGGAAGTGGGGGCTCACCTGATCCGTCGACGTTCCTCCCGTCGATCACCTTCGCCTTCCTCATGGCCTCCCTTAGGTCTGGGTCTCTATGCTGCGAGGTGCCGAACTGTCCCTTTAATTCCTGGGGCAGGTCGACCTCGGTAGAGGGAGGTGGAGGATGTTCCACATCCCCATCAGGGGTGACCGAGGAGAATCCCTTCCAGGTTCCCTCCTCGGATGGAGCTTCAAATATATCCCTTAGCGCCTGGTTGCTCCTTCCTTCCTGCGTTGTGTATAACCCTTCACATGTGTCTTCATCGGTGGTTTCCTGGAATATCTGTCGTACACGTTGGGTCGCCATTTCTTCCTCTGCTGCAGAGGACGAGGACGCGGCTACGTCTCCTTGTAGGACTACTACCTCGGGCTTGGATTTTCTCTTCCTTCCTGTCCCCCTTCTTCCCGTGCATAACGTCATCTGCCGAAGCTCCTTATATAGGGGACAGTCTCTCCCCATCAATAATGGCACCTTCAGCTGGGGCACTTTCCCTGCCCTGACTGTACACCTTCCTTTTGGAGTGAGAATAGGCAGATTCACAGTGGGGTAATAGTGGGTGTCTCCATGGATACAGGATACGGCTACTTTGTCTGGTAGCAGTGTTGCGGAGGTCACCATCCGCTCCTCTAATAACGTAACCATACTTCCCGAGTGGAGAATAGCTACCACATCTTGTCCTTCGACTCGCACCGGAATCTCTGAGGCTGGGGCTATCTCTGCTAACCAACAGTGTTGATCCTGCCCCCTCAAAACGGGATGTGTGGGGGTAGGCAGTGATGACTCCGTGACCATGGGCTCATCCTTGCTAGGACATTGTGGGGCATAATGGTTGGGAGACTGACATTTATAACACCGACCCTGCTGTGTGGTGGCTGACTTCTCCCACCTTCCTGGATAGCTCCTCTCTCTCGGTGGCCATCTTCCAGAGATAGTTTCCCCCCTTCTCTGCTGGTTCCATTCTCTCTCTTATAGGGGAAGGAGAGTATGTCATTAGTACCGTCAGCTGTGCTTAATTGCCTCTGGTTCCCTTGTCTCCCATGCCTTGTTGGGCTACTATCCATGAGCCCAGCCTGCCCTCTGGTGGTCCTTCCACATAGTGAAGACATCAAAAGTATGAAATAACACATATGGAATCATGTACAGTCGTGCCCAAAAGTTTTGAGAATGACACAAATATTAATTTTCACTAAGTCTGCTGCCTCGGTATCTTTAAATATCTTTGTCAGATGTTACTATGGAATACTGAAGTATAATTACAAGCATTTCATGCTTGACAGTTCACACATGTCAAGTGTGAACTGTTTTTATTGACAATTACATGAACAGTAGTTGATGCAAAGAGTCAATATTTGCAGTGTTGACCCTTCTTTTTCAAGACCTCTGCAATCCACCCTGACATGCTGTCAATTAACTTCTGGGCCACATCCTGACTGATGGCAGCCCATTCTTGCATAATCAATGTTTGGAGTTTGTCAGAATTTGTGGGTTTTAGTTTGTCCACCTGCCTCTTGATGTTTGACCACAAGATCTCAATGGGATTAAGGTCTGGGGAGTTTCCTGGCCATGGACCCAAAATATTGATGTTTTGTTCCCCGAGCCACTTAGTTATCTTTTTTTTCCTTATGGCAAGGTGCTCCATCATGCTGGAAATTCGTCACCAAACTGTTCCTGGATGGTTGAGAGAGTTGCTCTCGGAGGATGTGTTGGTACCATTCTTTATTCATGGCTGTGTTCTTAGAGAAAATTGTGACTGAGCCCACTCCCTTGGCTGAGAAGCAACCCCACACATGAATGGTCTCAGGATACTTTACTGTTGGCATGATACAGGACTGATGGTAGCGCTCACCTTGTCTTCTCCTGAAACGCTTTTTCCGGATGCCCCAAACAATCGGAAAGGGGATTCAACAGAGAAAATTACTTTACCCCAGTCCTCAGCAGTCCAATCCCTGTACCTTTTGCAGAATATCAGTCTGTCCCTGATGTTTTTCCTGGAGAGAAGTGGCTTCTTTGCTGCCCTTGACACCAGGCCATTCTCCAAAAGTCTTCGTCTCACTGTGCGTGCAGAAGCACTCACACCTGCCTGCTGCCATTCCTGTGCAAGCTCTGTACTGATGGAGCCCCGATCCCGCAGCTGAATCAACTTTAGGAGACGGTCCTGGCGCTTGCTGGACTTTCTTGGGCGCCCTGAAGCCTTCTTCACAACAATTGATACGCTCTCCTTGAAGTTCTTGATGATCCGATCAATGGTTGATTTAGGTGCAATCTTACTGGCAGCAATATCCTTGCCTGTGAAGCCCTTTTTGTGCAAAACATTGATGACGGAACGTGTTTCCTTGCAGGTAACCATGATTGACAGAGGAAGAACAATGATTCCAAGCACCACCCTCCTTTTGAAGCTTCCAGTCTGTTATTCGAACTCAATCAGCATGACAGAGTGATCTCCAGCCTTATCCTTGTCAACACTCACACCGGTGTTAATAACCTCTTACAGCTCCCCCCCTACTTTGTGTAATTTCCGCCTGTAGACATACCCAAATCTAACAGCCTGTAGCTCAGGCACAGAACCAAGGATATGCATATTCTTGGTACCATTTGAAAGAAAACACTCTGAAGTTTGTGTACATGTGAATTGAATGTAGGAGAATACAACAGAATATATCTGGTTTAGATAAAACAATGAAGAAAACCGTTTTTTATTTTTATTTTTGTATCATCATCTTTAAAATGAACAAGATAAAACAAACATTCAGATAGGATGATGGGGACAATTTCAATGAAAGATATAAGAGGGCAACAGTACTTGTGCAAAGTTTCAGAATGATAACTTCCAAAATGAGTGTGCTACATTACATTTATCATGACGTCACCCAGGTGTTCCACACAAGTAGCCCAAATGTACCCAAGTGGTCAAATTGGTGAAGGTATACATTTTGAAACAAATAACTATATACAAAATACCAAAATGGTATTCTAACACCCCCCCCCCCCCCCCCAAAGAATTGAGAAAAAAAATGAAAAAAAAATGAAAAAAATACTAATTATTGATTAAAAAATATATGAAAAAATATATATATATACGTTTACAAAATAACTTGGGTAACTATTTACACACTTTCAATATTTGGAAGACCCTCAGTCCTCTATCAAATCAAATCTATTTATATAGCCCCAGCCTAAAACCCCAAACAGCAAGCAATGCAGGTGTAGAAGCACGGTGGCTAGGAAAAACTCCCTAGAAAGGCAAAAACCTAGAAAGAAACTTAGAGAGGAACCAGGCTATGAGGTGTGGCCAGTCCTCTTCTGGCTGTGCCGGGTGGAGATCACAGTGGTTATAGAGGGTGCAACAGGACAGCACCTCAAGAGTAAAAATGAACAGTTTAGGGTTCCATAGCCGCAGGCAGAACAGTTGGAACTGGAACAGCGGCAAGGCCAGGTGGACTGGGGACAGCAAGAAGTCATCATGCCAGGTAGTCCTGACGCATGGTCCTAGGGCTCAGGTCCTCCTCCGAGAGAAAGAGAGAATTAGAGAGAGCATACTTAAATTCACACAGGACACCGGATAAGACTCCCATTCGGAGTCAGTGTCACTGTGAAAGAAAATGTTCAGTTAGAATAGTTTCACATATGAGCCCCGTATCAACAGGTATAATAAACAGATATATATAGAGAGAGTACAGGGAACATAAGGTTGAATACATTATTATGACCTGCTAGATCTACTGTCTCTTTAATATTATGACATTTCAGCTAGATCTACTGTCTTTATTATATTACAACAGACCAGCTGTATCTACTGTCTCCATTTCACTTTGGCCATTGATGTGGTCCTGCCATCTCCTCAACAGCCTCAAATAGGCTATTTCATGTGGGTTGGGGTGGGGCGGCAGACACACGCATCTCACATTTCATGACATTACATGTTTATATATTGCTTCTAAAATAAAAATAAAATCACAAATAATATTTTACATTATTAATTTCAAACAAGGGCATTAGCATGATAAGAACTTACCAGGCAAAACGATGTCCTCCCCCATTCAAAAAATATTCCTCCACAATTGCTAAATGAATCGTCCTACAACAATCTCTGTCTCACCTTCCCAATCAATTTATTCTAAATTGTGTGTACATCTGTATATCTAGACTTAGATTTAGCTTTCCCTGACTTAGTCGCCATAATGATTGATATATAAACAGCTGAATCTGTGCGTTCACCAAACAATGCAGTGCATAATATTTGTTTCTCCTTCCGGTATGAAACTTCAATAGCGAATGACTCACTTTACGCTGGAGCTTACTACATGGGTTGGTCTTGCAACACATACAGTAAACATGGCGTATTGCCGTTTAGCTCAGCTCATTGGCTATCTACCCAGCTAGATTTCAAGACGATCAGTGATCATTGGGTTAAAAGACAGTCAATCAACAAAACAGCGGGCAAATCATTGGTGTACAATGATGTCATGACTTGTTGTCTTCAAATCGGTTTCTTTCAGTCAATACGTCCTGCGAAATGGCCCATCACGTTTGATTGTGTTACAAACAAACCAGTTGATTGCAGTGAAACCAAACATGACTGGAAAAATCACGTTCTGTGTGGGTTATTTACCTGGAATGTGTCGTCGAAAATGGAATGAGACGGAATTCACGACACAAGCGGTTCACAAAATGTTTCGTATTAGGCTACAAAAAGGGACTTTATCAAACATAAGATCATTCATTGTGTAACAATGAGCATTGTAATTGCAAACAGACGAAGATCGTCAAAGGTAAACCATTTTTTTTAATGCAGTTTGAGATTATGTTACGCCTGTGCTGGTTATTTTTTTTAAAAATGTATGGGGCTCTATGCTCAGATAATCGCATCGTATTCTTTCGCAGTAAATCCTTTTTTAAATCTGACAATGCAGTTGGATTAGCAAGATTCTAGTCTTTTGATACATGTGATACACTTGTATTTTCATGAATGTTTAATATAACTATTTATGTAGCGAGAACTGTATGTTGTGGAATTTCAGCCCGCTAGCGGGTTCGTGCGCAGGGAGGTTAACAAGAGAATCACTGACATGATGTCAGCTGGTCCTTTTGTGGCAGGGCTGAAATGCAGTGGAAATATTTTGGGGGGATTCAGTTCATTTGCATGGCAAAGAGGGACTTTGCAATTCATTGCAATTCATCTGATCACTCTTCATAACATTCTGGAGTATATGCAAATTGACATCATCCAATCTGAGGCAGCAGACTTTGTGAAAATGAATATTTCTGTCATTCTCAAAATGTTTGGCAACGACTGTAGTAACCAAAAAAGTGTTAATTCTTAAGGATCGGTGTCCAGCTAGCTGAACAACTTCCAGTGAAACTGGAGGGAGCGCAATTCAAATAAATAATCATAAATATTATGGATTTTAAACATTTCGGTACATATTATATGTGCTGAAAGCTTAAATTCTTGTTAATCTAACTGCACTGTCCGATTTACAGCAGCTATTACAGCGGAAACATGCCATGCGATTGTTTGAGGACGGTGCCCCACATCAAAATATTTTTCCACCGGCGCAGGTTTCATACATTCACATATAATCTTCCTCTGATTTGTCTTCCAAAGGGTCCCAGCTACAACATGTAGTGTCGTTTTTGTTAGATAAAATCCTTCCTCATATCCCAAAAAGTCTGTTTAGTTGGCGCCATCAATTTGAGTAATCCACTCGTTCAACTTGCAGAGAAAGGAATCTGAAAATCTAAGCATAAACTTTCTTTCAACAAGTTAAAATACATTTATATTTACTCTTCAGATACCCTAAAATGTAATCAAACTATAATATTTATTTCTGAAAGAAGTATGTTCACTAGGGAACAGATTTTAGCAGGTGCGTAATTTCTTCAAGGTGCCCACAAACACGAATTTCCAAGACTGTGTCCTTCTACTGAAACTGTTATTTCTTATTCATTTTTGAAGTTACAAGCCAGAAACCTTGAACATAGACTGCTGACACCACATGGCTAATTTACAACATGACCTTTCTCTTGTATTTCTAAGAGGGTGGTCTCTCTCAAACAGGCTGGTTTTTCTTTGGATTTTCGCTTACCATATCTTTTGTATTATATTCTCCTACATTATTTTAACATTTCTACAAACTTAAAAGTGTTTTCTTTCCAATGCATATCCTTATTTATTTATTTATTTTATTTATTTTACCTTTATTTAACCAGGTAGGCAAGTTGAGAACAAGTTCTCATTTACAATTGCGACCTGGCCAAGATAAAGCAAAGCAGTTCGACAGATACAACAACACAGAGTTACACATGGAGTAAAACAAACATACAGTCAATAATAAAGTATAAACAAGTCTATATACAATGTGAGCAAATGAGGTGAGAAGGGAGGTAAAGGCAAAAAAAAGGCCTTGGTGGCAAGGTAAATACAATATAGAAAGTAAAACACTGGAATGGTAGTTTTGCAATGGAAGAATGTGCAAAGTAGAAATAAAAATAATGGGGTGCAAAGGAGCAAAATAAATAAATTAATTAAATACAGTTGGGAAAGAGGTAGTTGATAGGGCTAAATTATATGTGGGCTATGTACAGGTGCAGTAATCTGTGAGCTGCTCTGACAGTTGGTGCTTAAAGCTAGTGAGGGAGATAAGTGTTTCCAGTTTTTATACAGTGGGGAGAACAAGTATTTGATACACTTGCAAAGCATGTAGAGGTCTGTAATTTTTTATCATAGGTACACTTCAACTGTGAGAGACGGAATCTAAAACAAAAATCCAGAAAATCACATTGTATGATTTTTAAGTAATTAATTTGCATTTTATTGCATGACATAAGTATTTGATACATCAGAAAAGCAGAACTTAATATTTGGTACACAAACATTTGTTTGCAATTACAGAGATCATATGTTTCCTGTAGTTCTTGACCAGGTTTGCACACACTGCAGCAGGGATTTTGGCCCACTCCTCCATACAGACCTTCTCCAGATCCTTCAGGTTTCGGGTCTGTCGCTGGGCAATATGGACTTTCAGCTCCCTCCAAAGATTTTCTATTGGGTTCAGGTCTGGAGACTGGCTGGGCCACTCCAGGACCTTGAGATGCTTCTTACGGAGCGGAGCCACTCCTTAGTTGCCCTGGCTGTGTGTTTCGGGTCGTCGTCATGCTGGAAGACCCAGCCACGACCTATCTTCAATGCTCTTACTGAGGGAAGGAGGTTGGTAGCCAAGATCTCGCGATACATGGCCCCATCCACCCTCCCCTCAATATGGTGCTGTCGTCCTGTCCCCTTTGCAGAAAAGCATCCCCAAACAATGATGTTTCAACCTCCATGCTTCACAGTTGGGTTGGTGTTCTTGGGGTTGTACTCATCCTTCTTCTTCCTCCAAACACGGTGAGTGGAGTTTAGACCAAAAAGCTCTATTTTTGTCTCATCAGACCACATGACCATCTCCCATTCCTCCTCTGGATCATCCAGATGGTCATTAGCAAACTTCAGACGGGCTTGGACATGCGCTGGCTTGAGCAAGGGGACCTTGCGTGCGCTGCAGGATTTTAATCCATGTGTGTTACTAATGGTTTTCTTTGAGACTGTGGTCCCAGCTCTTTTCAGGTCATTAACCAGGTCCTGCCGTGTAGTTCTGGGCTGATCCCTCACCTTCCTCATGATCATTGATGCCCCATGAGGTGAGATCTTGCATGGAGACCCAGACCGAGGGTGATTGACCATCATCTTGAACTTCTTCCATTTTCTAATAATTGCGCCAACAGTTGTCGCCTTCTCACCAAGCTGCTTGCCTATTGTCCTGTAGCCCATCCCAGCCTTGTGCAGGTCTACAATTTAACCCTGATGTCCTTACACAGCTCTCTGGTCTTGGCCTTTGTGGAGAGGTTGGAGTCTGTTTGATTGAGTGTGTGGACAGGTGTATTTTATACAGGTAACGAGTTCAAACAGGTGCAGATAATGCAGGTAATGAGTGGAGAACAGGAGGGCTTCTTAAAGAAAAACGAACAGGTCCAGTTTTAACAGTTTTAATAACAAGTAAAAATATATTTTATATCTGAGATTCTTAAAAGTAGCCACCCTTTGCCTTGATGACAACTTTGCACACTCTTGGCATTCTCTCAACCAGCTTCATGAGGTAGTCACCTGGAATGCATTTCAATTAATGGGTGTGCCTTGTTAAAAGTTAACTTGTGGAATGTCTTTCCTTCATATTGCATTTGAGCCAATCAGTTGTGTTGTGACAATGTAGAAGTGGTATGCAGAAGACTGCCCTATTTGTTAAAATATCACGTCCATATTATGGCAAGAACAGCTCAAATAAGCAAAGAGAATGACAGTCCATTGTCACATTAAGACATGAAGTTCAGTCAATACGGAAAATTTAAAGAACTTCGAAAGTGCAGCTGCAAAAACCATCAAGCGCTATGATGAAACTGCCTCTCATGAGGACCGCCACAGGAAAGGAAGACCCAGAGTTACCTCTGTTGCAGAGGTTAAGTTCCTTATTACCAGTAACAGACACATCTCAACATCAACTGAGACTGAGTGAATCAGGCCTTCAAGGGCGAAATGTTGCAAAGAAACCACTACTGAAGGACACCAATACTAAGAAGAGACTTGCTTGGCCCAAGAAACACAAGCAATGGACATTAGACCGGTGGAAATCTGTCCTTTGGTCTGATGAGTCCAAATTTGAGATTTTTGGATCTAACCACTGTGTCTTTGTGAGACGCATAGTAGGTGAACTGCATTGTTGGTTAAGGGCTTGTAAGTAAGCATTTCACTGTAAGGTCTACACCTGTTCTATATGGCACATGTGACAAATAACATTTGATTTGATGATTTTGATGATCTCCGCATGTGCGGTTTCCACCGTGAAGCATGGACGAGGTGTGATTGTGTGGGGGTGCTTTGCTGGGGACACTGTCAGTGATTTATTTAGAATTCAAGGCACACTTAACCAGCATGGCTACCACAGCATTTTGCAGCAATACACCATCCCATCTGGTTTGCGCTTAGTGGGATTATCATTTGTTTTTCAACAGGACAATGACCCAACAGTGATGGAGTGCTGCATCAGATGATCTAGACTCCACAATCACCCGACCTCAACCCAATTGAGATAGTTTGGGATGAGTTAGACCGCAGAGTGAAGGAAAAGCAGCCAACAAGTGAATCCTACAGACGAAGAACCATATATGTGACAGTTTTTCCATTTTAAGATAATCAGTTATTTTTATATTATTAATTGTGTGTACCACATTAGGTGCTTTATGGTTGACAAATAATTCACCATACCCATATCTTCCAACAACTATTGATATTTTTTTGTTATTTCAAAAACAACTTTTTTTTATTGCCGTTTTAAGTTTTAGAATGTGGAAGAACAGTATATCTCCAGTGATGATCTCAGTTTGTGGAAGAACAGTATATCTCCAGTGATGATTTCAGTTTGTGGAAGAACAGTATATCTCCAGTGATGATCTCAGTTTGTGGAAGAACAGTATATATCCAGTGATGATCTCAGTTTGTGGAAGAACAGTATATCTCCAGTGATGATCTCAGTTTGTAGAAGAACAGTACATTTCCAGTGATGATTTCAGTTTGTGGAAGAACAGTATATCTCCAGTGATGATCTCAGTTTGTGGAAGAACAGTATATCTCCAGTGATGATCTCAGTTTGTGGAAGAACAGTATATCTCCAGTGATGATCTCAGTTTGTGGAAGAACAGTATATGTGACATTTTGCATGACTCTTGTAAGATGTCCTTTTTTAACACCTGATATGATGTTTTAAGTACTTTCAAGTACAGATGCCCTTCATGTAAATAACTTAAATGCAATATGTAGTTAATTCATTTGTATGGAGGTTCATTTAAAGGTGGTCTATCAACTTTAGCACTGATGACTTTTCTTAAAAGTTGAGTCATGAAATCTTAGTCTCATTTAAAATGAAGCCCTCAATGTGAACATACCATAGAATAACTACAAAAATAGAATACAATTAATTCAATCGAAACAAGAACAACTTATACATATCAAATATGGATCAATGTGATGTGCCAATATGCATGTCCATTATGCAGGTCACTAAGGTCAATATTACAAAACGTTCAGAAAACCATTCTCTTTAAGTTTAACACTATGATCAGCAATTAAGTTTTGAATTGCGTTAAACCCATGCCAAAGGCAAGAAATGTCCTTCTGTACTGAGGTGACAGCAGAAGATAAGTATTAAGTATATATTAAGTATGTATTTGGATTCGTTAAACATGTTCTAGCTGTGTCTGAATCCTGGCTTAAAAATTCTGAAATGTTCATCCCAAACTACAACATTTTCAGACAAGATAGAACTGCCAAAGGGGGCGGTGTTGCAATCTACTGCAATGATAGCCTGCAGAGTTCTGTCCTACTATCCAGGTCTGTACCCAAACAATTTGAACTTCTACTTTTAAAAATCCACCTCTCTAAAAACAAGTCTCTCACCGTTGCCGCCTGCTATAGACCACCCTCTGCCCCCAGCTGTGCTCTGGACACCATATGTGAACTGATTGCCCCCCCCCCATCTATCTTCAGAGCTCGTGCTGCTAGGCGACCTAAACTGGAACATGCTTAACACCCCATCCTGCAATCTAAGCTTGATGCCTTCAATCTCACACAAATTATCAATGAACCTACCAGGAACCTCCCCAAAGCCTTAAACACGGGCACCCTCATAGATATCATCCTAACCAACTTGCCCTCTAAATACACCTCTGCTGTCTTCAACCAAGATCTCAGCGATCACCGCCTCATTGCCTGCATCTGTAATGGGTCAGCGGTCAAACGACCTCCACTCATCACTGTCAAACGCTCCCTGAAACACTTCAGCGAGCAGGCCTTTCTAATCGACCTGGCCGGGGTATCCTGGAAGGATATTGATCTCATCCCGTCAGTAGAGGATGCCTGGGTATTTTTTTAAATGCCTTCCTAACCATCTTAAATAAGCATGCCCCATTCAAGAAATTTAGAAGCAGGAACAGATATAGCCCTTGGTTCTCCCCCGACCTGACTGCCCTTAACCAACACAAAAACATCCTATGGCGTTCTGCATTAGCATCGAACAGCCCCCGTGATATGCAGCTGTTCAGGGTAGCTAGAAACCATTATACACAGGCAGTTAGAAAAGCCAAGGCTAGCTTTTTCAAGCAGAAATTTGCTTCCTGCAACACTAACTCAAAAAAGTTCTGCGACACTGTAAAGTCCATGGAGAATAAGAACACCTCCTCCCAGCTGCCCACTGCACTGAAGATAGGAAACACTGTCACCACTGACAAATCCAACATAATTGAGAATTTCAATAAGCATTTTTCTACGGCTGGCCATGCTTTCCACCTGGCTACTCCTACCCCGGACAACAGCACTGCACCCCCCACAGCAACTCGCCCTAACCTTCTCCAATTCTCCTTCTCCCAAATCCAGTCAGCTGATGTTCTGAAAGAGCTGTAAAATCTGGACCCCTACAAATCAGCCGGGCTAGACAATCTGGACCCTTTCTTTCTAAAATTATCTGCCGAAATTGTTGCCACCCCTATTACTAGCCTATTCAACCTCTCTTTCATGTCGTCTGAGATTCCCAAAGATTGGAAAGTAGCTGCGGTCATCCCCCTCTTCAAAAGGGGGGACACTCTTGACCCAAACTGCTACAGACCTATATATATCCTACCTTGCCTTTCTAAGGTCTTTGAAAGCCAAGTCAACGAACAGATTACCAACCGAATCTCACCATACCTTCTCTGCTATGCAATCTGATTTCAGAGCTGGTCATGCGTGCACTTCAGCCACGCTCAAGGTCCTAAACGATATCTTAACCACCATCGATAAGAATCATTACTGTGCAGCCGTATTCATTGATCTGGCCAAGGCTTTCGACTCTGTCAATCAACACATCCTCATCGGCAGACTCGACAGCCTTGGTTTCTCAAATGATTGCCTCGCCTGGTTCACCAACTACTTCTCTGATAGAGTTCAGCGTGTCAAATCGGAGGGTCTGCTGTCCTGACCTCTGGCAGTCTCTATGGAGGTGCCCCAGGGCTCAATTCTTGGACCGACACTCTTCTCTGTATACATCAATGATGTCGCTCTTGCTGCTGGTGAGTCTCTGATCCACCTCTACGCAGACGACACCATTCTATATACTTCTGGCCCTTTGTTGGACACTGTGTTAACAACCCTCCAGGCAAGCTTCAATGCCATACAACTCTCCTTCCGTGGCCTCCAAATTATCTTAAATACAAGTAAAACTAAATGCATGCTCTTCAACCGATCGCTGCCTGCACCTGCCCGCCTGTCCAATATCACTACTCTGGACGGCTCTGACTTAGAATACGTGGACAACTACAAATACCTAGGTGTCTGGTTAGACTGTAAACTCTCCTTCCAGACCCACATCAAACATCTCCAATCCAAAGTTAAATCTAGAATTGGCTTCCTATTTCGCAACAAAGCATCCTTCACTCATGCTGCCAAACATACCCTTGTAAAACTGACCATCCTACCAATCCTCGACTTCGGCGATGTCATTTACAAAATAGCCTCCAATACCCTACTCAATAAATTGGATGCAGTCTATCACAGTGCAATCCGTTTTGTCACCAAAGCCCCATATACTACCCACCATTGCGACCTGTACGCTCTCGTTGGCTGGCCCTCGCATCATACTCGTTGCCAAACCCACTGGCTCCATGTCATCTACAAGACCCTGCTAGGTAAAGTCCCCCCTTATCTCAGCTCGCTGGTCACCATAGCATCACCCACCTGTAGCACGCGCTCCAGCAGGTATATCTCTCTGGTCACCCCCAAAACCAATTCTTTCTTTGGCCGCCTCTCCTTCCAGTTCTCTGCTGCCAATGACTGGAACGAACTACAAAAATCTCTGAAACTGGAAACACTTATCTCCCTCACTAGCTTTAAGCACCAACTGTCAGAGCAGCTCACAGATTACTGCACCTGTACATAGCCCACCTATAATTTAGCCCAAACAACTACCTCTTTCCCTACTATATTTATTTTGCTCCTTTGCAACCCATTATTTTTATTTCTACTTTGCACATTCTTCCACTGCAAATCTACAATTCCATTGTTTTACTTGCTATATTGTATTTACTTTGCCACCATGGCCTTTTTTTTGCCTTTACCTCCCTTATCTCACCTCATTTGCTCACATCGTATATAGACTTGTTTATACTGTATTATTGACTGTATGTTTGTTTTACTCCATGTGTAACTCTGTGTCGTTGTATGTGTCGAACTGCTTTGCTTTATCTTGGCCAGGTCGCAATTGTAAATGAGAACTTGTTCTCAACTTGCCTACCTGGTTAAATAAAGGTGAAATAAATAAAATAAAAAACACTTTTTTGGTTACTACTTGATTCTATATGTGTTTTTTCATAGTTTTGATGTCTTCGCTATTATTATACATTGTAGATAATAGTAAAAACAAAGAAAAACAATTTGAATGAGTAGGTGTGTCCAAATTTTGACTGGTTCTGTAAATCGGCTTGAGAATCTATGGCAACACTTGAAAATGCCTGTCTACCAATGATCAACAACCAACTTGACAGAGTTTGAAGACTTTTTAAAATAATAACTGACAAATATTGTACAATACAGGTGTGCAAAGCTCTTAAAGACTTACCCAGAAAGACACCTGTAATCACTGCCAAATGTGATTCTAACATGTATTGACTCAGGGTGTTGAATACTTATCTAATCAAGATATATGACAAAGTATTTTGTAACACAAAATGTGGAAAAAGTGAAGTTTTGTGTATACTTTCTAAAGGTACTGTACAAGTGTATCTGAAATGCAGCCATATCTGCCATAGGCCTATACATAATTTGCACTTACCAACATGCACAGATCAGCTTGACATGATGAGCACCACTAGGCTATCAAAGATTCTTACAGGCTCCATAGCGTAAACTTCAACACTTAGCGTAAACTTCAACACTTAGCGTAAACTTCAACACTTAAACTTCAACGTAAGCCAATCCGCTCAGGGAGGGGGAGAAAAAGTAGTCTGTGTTGTTATCATAGTATTGACAACTTTTACAGTAGTCAATCACACAACGTGCAATGCAAATGAATTATAGAGTGAAAATTTGCCTACTGTTGATGATTGAATTACAGGAGAGTGAGACCAAATCATGGACGCTGGACAGAGTGCATTTCAGTTGCAACAAAAAGGCAGTTTATTGAGTCAAAAGATATCTTGTCCTGCAGTTTAACGTGCATGGACCTGATTCATATAGCTCAAAGGGAGTTAGCTGAAAAAGGGACCTAAACAAAGGTTGTAGCAGATTATATACATAGAATAATGTAGGTGGAGTCTTGTCGTGGTGGTCTTCTGACTGGTCCCGAAGAGTTGGAGGCGGGCCTGCTCCAGCCAGAGCAGGAGCCCCAATGGTGCTCAGCAGAGTCCTCTGCTCTTGGCACCCAACCAGTAGAGGGGGGTGAAGTGTGAGTGTGCAGTGCTCATGAAATGTTTGTATGTCAAGGAGGCGTGAGATAAGGGGAACTGAAACTGGCAGTTTATGGCTGGGGGTAGGGTGCTTCCTGTTTGGACAGGGGTGCGTGCAATGACTTGAGTCAGGCGGCTTAATATATGTGCTTGATATATGAGCTATGTATATGAATATGTGTATATATGACACTACTTCTTTTAGTAGGCTACACACGGTATTGGTCCTATACTGCTGCGACATATAAAATGTACAAAAATTGTACAAAAAAATACCTTTCTGAAATGCAGCCATATACACAACAGCAGTCATTTTGCACACAAGAAAGCATGCAACATTGAAGAGAAGCCACACTAAGACTGGTAGCCCAAGATGCACCAGGCCAGGGCTCACCTCAGAGGACAACCAACAGGCTACATTGGTCATTGTCCCTATACCCATCAAATAATGCAAAGCTCTATATTTATCAATAGCAATTAGACCCACAAAAGCAAGCAATGACATTAACAATCACAGATAAATCTAACATGCATTGAAGTAAAAAGCAAAGGCCTAAAGTAACTAACTATACATTATAATAAAACATCTGCCAAAAAAACAAGCTTATAGGAGGGAAAACCAATGAATGAATTATTCTGGCACAGCGGCCAGGGCCATAAAGCTTACCATTTAGAAGACCTGAAGCCTCCTCGATGATGTGTTGAACCTCATGTGAAGTTTCTGATTCCATTCTCCTTCTTGGTGAAATGTACTTGTCAGGTCCATCTCAAATGCCAGCTGGACAAACTGGAATTTCATTGATGTAGCATGCTGCGTCTTGTAATAGAAAAATGACATATTTACCTGGTTTGTTTGATATTAATAGTTAGCAATTAATACTTAACAAATAGGACATTTATGTTCTGTTTATTTATGTGTTTTCATGGGCTCCACTCTAGTTCCCTACAGCTAATCTGGGCGTATGGTCACCAGAGATGGCTTGAGCTGACAAATGAGTTAAAGACTGCATTACATAGACAATAATGTGTTTTACTAGAGATATCTTAGGAGTAGAACAATCCCTCATTGTCTCAAAATCATCCTTGCATCTGGGAAACTAAACCAGGGTGGGGTTAAGACAACAACCCACGTGCAGATAACGACAGGATGAACCCAGAGTGGCTTATGATGCTCCTTGGCCGCATGAGGGGGGTTGAACCAACCATGACTGAGCATTGTTAGTGTCAGCTATATATCATACTCTGCATTTGTGTAAAGGTTAGGTTACTCGGTCCAACAGTCAAGGGTGGAGGGTTGACCAGCCTAATTATTGCAATAATTAATCAATATTAAATAAAGATGATTGTTTGAAGAAATGACCAAGTCTCTCTCAGTACTGCAATTCTATGATAGTCTGTGTTCACTGAATACGTTTTTCAGGGTGGAGAAGGAACTTTCGTACATTGCTTTAGATGCCCCAAATGTTAATCCATGTTTCAGTGCCAACAGCACAGTCGGCATTGTTGACAAAGGCAACAATGCCGATCTTTGAAGAACACTGAGTGGGGTCCATTTGCAAGAATGTGCCAGCCACAATAAACTCCGCCTCCACTGGTTCAGTTTTGGTTAGATTCAACAGTAGCTTGACCTTGTTCACATACAAAAAGTTTGGGCTCTTGGGATCCATGGTGCACAGAGTTTCCGCCAGTTGAATATTTCCTTCACTAAATCGTGAGGACATTTCCCCCAGCACGACATCCAAAGTGCTGAAAAACAGTTGTTTACACTTCCTCTTGTCTCCATTATCATGCTGACCCACTGTGAGTTCAACTTGTCACGCCTGCTCCCGCTCTTCCTCCCCCTCTCCCAGCCTGCTTGCCCAGCACCCATGTCTTGGCCTGGCTCGCCCAGGTGGGACGCCGGGTGGCGCCCCTAGAGAGGGGGTACTGTCACGCCTGTTCCTGCTCTTCCTCCCCCTGGCTCTCGAGGGCGCCAGGCTCTCCAGGATTATGCAATCAAGCCACCATCAGTATGCACACCTGCCTTTCCCCGTCACGCGCATCTGCACTCATTGGACTCAGCTGAACTCTTATTACTTGTGTTATTGCCTTTCCTATATCTGTCTGTTCCCTAGCTCTGTTCCCTGCTTCGGGATTGATGTTTGTCACATGTCCTTGTTTTCCCGTGTGCTGATGCTGTTCCTGTCATGTTCTATGTCCATTCCTGATTAAATGTTTGACTCCCTGTACCTCCTTCTTCTGTTCGGCATCACTCCTTATACAACTACATACTCTTGCAGAGTTTTACTTATGAGTCTCCGTCATTTTGCTTGGAGCTGATATGCTCATGCCCTCCTGGCATGCCTGCTAAAGTTTTTTTCTCTCAAATTTAGCATCACATCTCAGTTTTTCAACACACCAATACTTTGGACAAGTTTGACACAGGAGTGCAGATCAGTAGCTTCAGACTGCAGTAACTGGTTAGGACAGTGGAGGAGTTCTAGAATTCTGTGATTCATATTAGCAATAAACTTAAAGCTTGGATCTGTCATTGCTTTCAATAAGCCTGTGGCCTCAAGTCTCACATCTGTGCCATATGCAGGAGTAGATTAAATTTCACCGTGCATCTCTGTGATGTTGTCAATTGATTTAAAAATGACTGACATTGTGGCGAGGTGGCCAGTACGTCACTAATCAAGAAGTCTTCTCAGTTTTTCCCCAGTGTACTGTGCAGCCACCATGGGTTTCCTAAAGAAATTGTACAGGGAGCTACACATGAAAAAGTCCTCTATCGCCTCTTTAGAAGACATAGCGTGCACTACAACCAAATGCAGACCTTGAACCAGACATTACAAAAGGTCCACTTTCTCCCACTGAAAATGCGGCTCAGGTAAGTGTTGAGACAAATGCGCGCTGGCTCCTAATCACAGAGGTGGTCAGGTGCTAGTGGCTGGGGTAACGGAGGTGCAGGTGCTTGTTGTGATGTTACCCTCATGATGCTGGTGCTAGTCCATGGCTCATTTCGATTGTTGTTGGTCAGAGGCGGTGTAGGGGATGGGCAGGTATTGCTACTAGGCTAGCAGGCTGCTCGGTGAGCTCTGCGTTGGCCTTGACATGCTGGTCCTCAGTTTTTTTGCTATTAATAGTGCCCAGACATTTTCAGAATCCATGCTGTTCAAAGCTTAGCCAACTAGCTATAATTATTCAGTGCACCACTACCAAAACTTAACAAAGCTATCTGTAGCTACCTGCAAAAGCGAACAACCTTTTTCCCTCTCTGTGAGAGAAAAAAAATGTCAATTTGACCCCACCCTGGGGGGGTCAATGAGCATCTTAAACAAGATAATGAAGGCAGTGCCTTAGGATATTGCATGGCTAAGTGCCCAATCAGAATGCATTTTGGGATTTTAACTACAAAATATTAGATTATTACATCCCTCCTTTCTCCCCCCTCCTCAGATCATGAGCGCACACCGGCATGTAGCCTCTGTCCCGGTCTGCACTACTGGGAGGCCCAGAGGCGCTACATTGGCAAAACCTGGGCATAGTAATTCATATACCATTTGTTATGTAGGGCACAAATTCTATCTGGGGGGGGGGGGGGGGGGGGTCCATGCCCGGCTTTGCCACCTGTAGAGCAGGTGCTTGATGAAGGAAGAGAGACGAGGGGAAGAAGTGCTTCATATCTTATTGAGAAGTAGCCTTTATATATTGAGATTATTGAGATACACCCCATGGTGCCCAATTACCAGTCATCTCTGACTGAATGCCTTTATGTCTGCTTCTGTTGTAGTCAATGTAAAATGGAACACCCCACCTCGCCTCTGTTCCCATGGGACTGTATTGTGTTTGGGTGTCTAGCAGTAATCCCCCCAGTCAATGAAACCCACTGTATGTCCCAACACAATCTGTTTTCCAAATTCACAACTTAATCCCTAGCGAAGTCGTTTTCTATTTTGTTGACGACAAAGGCATGAATGTGAGGTACGTTTCCCTCCATTTCACCAGGGAATGAGACACTCAGTGTTATCAGCATGCTGCAGGTAGATGTTAACTAGGTTTTCTTTATAAAAACACAGAACTCGCGCCTCAATCCCCCACAGACACTCAGCTATGGCAGTGGATCTGATACCATGCCAACTCCTGTCAGCCCTGTGTGTGTGCTTGTGTGTCTGGTGATGCTGCTTTTCGATCTTCCTTTTATAAAGAAGTGTCTGAGAGTCTCACACCAGCAAGCATTAACAGTGGGGATGTGTTATGAAGTAAAGATGACTCAACAGTCCACGGAATCAGTATTTAATAATGCTCAATACTCAAAGCTGTGAAAGGAGGACAGTCATCTTAAAACACACATGCCACTTGGGACACTATCTGATAAAAGAATACAGAATCTCTACGTAAACATTAATGGGAATATACTTACTTTGTTCAGAACTGCTGTTGCTACTTTGGCTTCTGTGTAAAAGTGTAGCAGAGGAAGGTAGTTGAAGTTAGTTTGACATAACAATCCCTGCGAACTGAACTGTTTCAGTGTCTGGGTGTTATCTGGTCTTGTAGGGTGGTTGGTCGGCTTCAGAATGTAAAAAAAGCCCCACACTACTCCCAAATACTCAACGCATAGATGAACCAATGTTTTAGCACTCGTCTTCTATAGGGTTAAGAATGTGGGAATACTATTTGGGAATATGGTATCACATCCAGGCTCATACTGGTACATGTTAGATAGGTGCCGTGAGGGCACTCGGAGAGTGGTGTCAGAAAAACAAACCTCAACGTCAACGTCAACAAAACAAAGGAGATGATTGTGAACTTCAGGAAACAGCAGAGTGAGCACCCCCCTATCCACATCGAAGGGACAGCAGTGGAGAAGGTGGAAAGTTTTAAGTTCCTGGGCGTACACATCACAGACAAATTGAAATGGTCCACCCACACAGACAGTGTGGTGAAGAAGGCGCAACAGCGCCTCTTCAACCTCAGGAGGCTGAAGAAATTTGGCTTGTCACCCAAAACCCTGACAAACTTTTACAGATGCACAATCGAGAGCATCCTGCCCGGCTGTATCACAGCCTGATACAGCAACTGCACTGCCCTCAACCGCAAGGCTCTCCAGAGGGTGGTGCGGTCTGCACAACGTATCACCGGGGGCAAACTACCTGCCCTCCGTGACACTTACAGCACCCGATGTCACAGGAAGGCCAAAAAGATCATCAAGGAAAACAACCACCCGAGCCACTGCCTGTTCACACTGCTATCATCCAGAAGGCGAGGTCAGTACAGGTGCATCAAAGATGGCACTGAGAGATTGAAAAACAGCTTCTTTCTCAAGGCCATCAAACTACTAAACAGCAATCACTAACTCAGAGAGGCTGCTGCCTAGATTGAGACTCAATCACTGGACAATTTAATAAATGGATCAGTAGTCACATTACACAATGCCACTTTAAATAATGCCACTTTAATAATATTTACAAATCTTACATTACTCATATCACATGTATATACTATATTTTATACCATATTTTGCGCCTTGCCTATGCCGCTCTGCCATCGCTCATCCATATACTTATATGTACATATTCTCATCCACCCCTTTAGATTTGTGTGTATTACAGTAGGTAGTTATTGGGGAATTGTTAAATTACTTGTTAGATATTACAGCGCTGTCGGAACTAGAAGCACAAGCATTGCTACACTCGCTTTAACATCTGCTAACCATGTGTATCTGACCAATAAAATGTGATTTGATTTTGATATCTTACCGTTGATGACTATCAGCTGCTGAGAGCAGGTCAGGTCAAAGGGAGGTCATAGAGTGTAACAGGTGGTAAGCCTTTAGTCAACTGATGGCTCAGAGTAATACACTTCTTGATCTAGTGGCATGGGCTATGGGTTTGTGCAGTACATGCAACATCGACACATATATGGGGCAAATGGAGAGTTGGTTATATAAAGAGCACAGAAAGTCTGCGGAGAGAGACAGAGAGAGAGAGTACAGCAAAGAGAGAAAGATAAAAGATAGAGAATAGAGAGAGTGAGATTTGAGAGGTAGAGACAGAGAGACAGAGTACAGCAAAGAGAGAAAGATAAAATATAGAGAATAGAGAGAGAGAGATTGGAGAGGGAGAGACAGAGAGACAGAGAGACAGAAAGACAGAGAGAGAGGGAATAGCTTTTATTGGGCGTGACACAGAGAAATGGGATTTGGGGTTGTGGTTACAGGGTGGTAATTGATTTGAGGATTGTGCTCCACTGGGAGGCTAACTCAGCGAACATTGGTCTATTGGATCTGAGATGCAGCCTGATAGCTTAAACACTCTGACAGAGGGAGGGAGGGCAGGGTCCAGGCCTATGTAGAGTCATGGGTCTGGATGAGGCCAGTCCCATCAGGGTAATAGATAGGGTCTCTCAATGAGATAGAGTTGGCACTGCTGTACTTTAGTTACTCATTCATAGTCTGCATACCTCCGCACAATATATGTTTCATCTGATTGAGCCAGCACTGGTGATGCTACAGTATCAGGGAAGCTGAGATATTATCCTGTTGATTTGAAGCATAGTATTATGGATACTTTCCATCTCTTATCATAATTATAATGGTCCTCTATCAAGGCAAAAAATGCAGCAACATAGA
This sequence comes from Oncorhynchus mykiss, assembly GCF_013265735.2. NCBI lineage: Eukaryota > Metazoa > Chordata > Actinopteri > Salmoniformes > Salmonidae > Oncorhynchus > Oncorhynchus mykiss. Next base: position 76,713,012 of record NC_048566.1, on the reverse strand, counting down.
ATCCATTGAAATTAGAGGCTATGTGAATATGCCATGGGTTTAAATTTATTACGGATCACATTCTGAGATTCAACCGTGATGAAGTGATGTCTGGGAGAGATGCTGTGTTTTTTATGATAACTATTATGCTCAATTCTATTTTCTTATTACAATGGAAACACTCCTCATCCTTACTTTTTGTATAATGGAGAGTCAGAGCAGGCCAGACGTTCCACTTCAGTAACCTTAACGAGCCTTGTTCTGAGCTCTGAGGCAGTAATGACATGCTACAAAGACCAGCTCAGATCACACATTCTTAATCATTGACATGTATACACACCACGTTAACAAAAGAGCAATGGGTGGGCTTGAGAGAAACACATTATTTACCTAAATTGGATTTATCTCTGTTCATTATATCATACCAAGTATCTCTTCACATTAACATCTTCATAATGCATTATAATGCATGACATAGGAGCGAAGTTCTCATAAAAATCTAGAGCCACAGTCAAAAATCATTTTGAGCAGACTAGTTGTGTTATTCAAGAGATCAATTTCACTATCAAATGATGATTTTACAAACATACGCAATGATGTTATTGGAGTATCATATGCAATGCCTCTAATCTATCATGCCATTTCATCTCAGCCAGAGACCATCCAATTAACCTGATATGCCATAGAACAAAAATAAGTTGATGCTGGATAGTAAATCATTCCATAAAAAGCTACTGTATATCACATTACAATCATTGGAAATTGAAAAAAAAATGGTGGAGCATAGTGACAATGTATTGCCTTGGCTACTGGTACTGTTCCTCTGCCGCATCCACTGCTGTATTGCCAGTTTTAACTTCAGACACCAAAACTTTGGAGTCTGGCTAGACGGTACACTGTCCTTCTCTCAAGTTAAATCTAGACTTGGTTTCCTCTATTGTAATTGCTCCTCTTTCACCCCAGCTGCCAGACTAACCCTGATTCAAATCAAATCAACAATAATTTGTATACAGGCTCTAACTAATAGTGCAAAAAAGGTATTAGGTGAACAATAGGTAAGTAAAATAAATAAAAACAACAGTAAAAAGACAGTGAAAAATAGTAGTGAGGCTTATACAGTAGCGAGGCTATAAAAGTAGCAAGGCTACATACAGACACCGGTTAGTCAGGCTGATTGAGGTAGTATGTAGATATGGTTAAAGTGACTGCACATATATGATGAACAGAGAGTAGCAGTAGCGTAAAGAGGGGTTGGCAGGGGGTGGATGGCAGGACACAATGCAGATAGCCTGGTTAGCCAATGTGCGGGAGCACTGGTTGGTGGTGCCAATTGAGGTAGTATGTACATATGTACAGTGGGGCAAAAAAGTATTTAGTCAGTCACCAATTGTGCAGGTTCTCCCACTTAAAAATATGAGAGAGGCCTGTAATTTTCATCATAGGTACACTTCAACTATGACAACTATGATAAACTCCCTCGATCTGGGGCTCCACGCAAGATCTCATCCCATGGGGTCAAAATGATCACAAGAACGGTGAGAAAAAAATCCCAGAACCACACAGGGGGACCTAGTGAATGACCTGCAGAGAGCTGGGACCAAAGTAACAAAGCCTACCATCAGTAACACATTACGCCACCAGGGACTCAAATCGTGCAGTGCAAGATGTGTCCCCCTGCTTAAGCCAGTACATGTCCAGGCCTGTCTGAAGTTTGCTAGAGAGCATTTGGATGATCCAGAAGAAGATTGGGAGAATGTCATATGGTGTTACGGATACAGGTATCCTGTGTGTGTATCCTGTGTGTGTGTGTGTTTCTTTTCTCTCCTTCTCCCCTCACAGGTGAAAATCATTACTCCCCAATCAGTCAACAATCAACCCATCAATCAGAAGACACAACTCCTCCTGTTTCCTACCCAATCACAGTTCCTTTCCCTTGGTTTAAAAACCCCATCAGTTGTTTGCTCTAGAGCTCAATCTCTCTGTAAATGCCATGTATGTAGATCTCTGTGTCTCACTCTCTCTTTGTGTATTAACCTATCTTTTGTTTGAGCACCTCCATAGCACTTTGTCATCACCTGTGAGTATTGTTTTTGGTTATGGTGTTTGTTGCTGGTGGGAAAAGGGGAAACCAAGACAAGTCGCCCATGGGCATACACTACCCGTAGGTGAACTTTGTTAAATACACTAGTTAGAACTGGGCGGACCACCCACTGTATTTTTGGTTAGTTAGTTAGCTGTTGTTAAAGTAGGCTAGTCTAGCTTAGGGGTGTTTTGAATACTTATTGTTTCTTTCCTTGGGTCCAGCTCAGCCCCTTTTCCTGCTCCCCCCATTACCGTGTGTTTATTAATAAACCCTGAGTTTGACGGTAGATTTCAGTTGTCCTGGTTATTTCGTTCACACTTTTACTTTGTCACAATTATAATTTGCATGAGTTATGTTACGGGTCTCATTACCATCCCCCCCCCTAGACTGTCGGGCCAAAAGGGATTCGTAACATATGGTCAGATGAAACCAAAATATAACTTTTTGGTAAAAACTCAACTCGTCGTGTTTGGAGGACAAAGAATGCTGAGTTGCATCCACCATACCTACTGTGAAGCATGGGGGTGGAAACATCATGCTTTGGGGCTGTTTTTCTGCAAAGGGACCAGGACGACTGATCCGTGTAAAGGAAAGAATGAATGGGGCCATGTATCGTGAGATTTTGAGTGAAAACCTCCTTCCATCAGCAAGGGCATTGAAGATGAAACGTGGCTGGGTCTTTCAGCATGCCAATGATCCCAAACACACCGCCCGGGCAACAAAGGAGTGGCTTCGTAAGAAGCATTTCAAGGTCCTGGAGTGGCCTAGCCAGTCTCCAGATCTCAACCCCATAGAAAATCTTTGGAGGTAGTTGAACGTCTGTGTTGCCCAGCAAAAGCCCCAAAACATCACTGCTCTAGAGGAGATCTGCATGGGGGGGGGGGGGGGGGGGGGAATAGGCTTTGTCATGCCCTCTACATGACTGTCTTGGTGTGTTTGGTCCATTCTAGTTTATTGGTGATGTGTATACCAAGGAACTTGAAGCTCTCAACCTGCTCCACTACAGCCACGTCAATGAGAATGGGGGTGTGCTCGGTCCTCCTTTTCCTGTAGTCCACAATCATCTTCTTAGTCTTGGTTATGTTGAGGGATAGGTTGTTATTCTGGCACCACCAGGCCAGGTCTCTGACCTCCTCCCTATAGGCTGTCTCGTCGTTGTCGGGGATCAGGCCTACCACTGTTGTGTCATCTGCAAACTTAATGATGGTGTTGGAGTCGTGCCTGGCCATGCAGTCGTGGGTGAACAGGGAGTACAGGAGGGGACTGAGCACGCACCCCTGGGGGCCTCCAGTGTTGAGGATCAGCGTGGCAGATGTGTTGCTACCTACCCTCACCACCTGGGGGCGGCCCGTCAGGAAGTCCAGGATCCAGTTGCAGAGGGAGGTGTTTAGTCCCAGGATCTTTAGCTTAGTGATGAGCTTTGAGGGTACTATGGTGTTGAACGCTAAGCTATAGTCAATGAATAGCATTCTCACATAAGTGTTCCTTTTGTCCAGATGGGAAAGGGCAGTGTGGAGTACAACAGAGATTGCATCATCTGTGGATCTGTTTGGGCGGTATGTGAATTGGAGTGGGTCTAGGGTTTCTGGGATAATGGTGTTGAAGTGAGCCATTACCAGCCTTTCAAAGCACTTCATGGCTACGGATGTGAGTGCTACGGGTCTGCAGTCATTTAGGTAGGTTGCCTTTGGGATCTTGGGCACAGGGACTATGGTGGTCTGCTTGAAACATATTGGTATTACAGACTCAATCAGGGACACGTTGAAAATGTCAGTGATGACACCTGCCAGTTGGTCAGCACATGCTGATGACACCTGCCAGTTGGTCAGCACCAGTTGGTCAGCACTGTGTGATCACACAGTCGTCTAGAACAACTGATGCTCTCATGTATGCCTCAGTGTTGTTTGCCTCAAAGAGAGCATAGAAGTGATTTAGCTCGTCTGGTAGACTCATATCACTGGGCTGCTCACAGCTGTGCTTCCTATTGTAGTCTGTAATAGTTTGCAAGCCCTGCCACATAAGACGAGCATCGGAGCCGGTGTATCTTAGCCCTGTATTGACGCTTTGCCTCTTTGATGGTTTGTCACGGGGCATAGTAGGATTTCTTGTAAGCTTCCGGGTTAAAGTCACCCAACTTATTGTGGGAAGCTTGTGGAAGGCTACCTGAAATGTTTGACCCAAGATAAACAATTTAAAGGCAATGCTATCAAATACTAATTGAGTGTATGTAAACTTCTGACCCACTGGGAATGTGATGAAAGTAATAAAAGCTGAAATAAATAATTCTCTCTACTATTATTCTGACATTTCACATTTTTAAAATAAAGTGTTGATCCTAACTGACCTATGGCAGGGAATTTTAACTAAAATTTCAGGAATTGTGAAAAACTGAGTTTGGCTAAGGTGTATGTACAGTGCCTTGCGAAAGTATTCGGCCCCCTTGAACTTTGCGACCTTTTGCCACATTTCAGGCTTCAAACATAAAGATATAAAACGGTATTTTTTTGTGAAGAATCAACAACAAGTGGGACACAATCATGAAGTCGAACGACATTTATTGGATATTTCAAACTTTTTTTAACAAATCAAAAACTGAAATTGGGCGTGCAAAATTATTCAGCCCCTTTCAGTGAGGATCTCTGAATGATCCAATGTTGACCTAAATGACTAATGATGATAAATACAATCCACCTGTGAGTAATCAAGTCTCCGTATAAATGCACCTGCACTGTGATAGTCTCAGAGGTCTATTAAAAGTGCAGAGAGCATCATGAAGAACAAGGAACACACCAAGCAGGTCCGAGATACTGTTGTGAAGAAGTTTAAAGCCGGATTTGGATACAAAAATATTTCCCAAGCTTTAAACATCCCAAGGAGCACTGTGCAAGCGATAATATTGAAATGGAAGGAGTATCAGACCACTGCAAATCTACCAAGACCTGGCCGTCCCTCTAAACTTTCAGCTCATACAAGGAGAAGACTGATCAGAGATGCAGCCAAGAGGCCCATGATCACTCTGGATGAACTGCAGAGATCTACAGCTGAGGTGGGAGACTCTGTCCATAGGACAACAATCGTATTTTGCACAAATCTGGCCTTTATGGAAGAGTGGCAAGAAGAAAGCCATTTCTTAAAGATATCCATAAAAAGTGTTGTTTAAAGTTTGCCACAAGCCACCTGGGAGACACACCAAACATGTGGAAGAAGGTGCTCTGGTCAGATGAAACCAAAATTGAACTTTTTGGCAACAATGCAAAACGTTATGTTTGGCGTAAAAGCAACACACCATCCCCACTGTCAAACATGGTGGTGGCAGCATCATGGTTTGGGCCTGCTTTTCTTCAGCAGGGACAGGGAAGATGGTTAAAATTGATGGGAAGATGGATGGAGCCAAATACAGGACCATTCTGGAAGAACCTGATGGAGTCTGCAAAAGACCTGAGACTGGGATGGAGATTTGTCTTCCAACAAGACAATGATCTAAAACATAAAGCAAAATCTACAATGGAATGGCTCAAATCAACATATCCAGGTGTTAGAATGGCCAAGTCAAAGTCCAGACCTGAATCCAATCGAGAATCTGTGGAAAGAACTGAAAACTGCTGTTCACAAATGCTCTCCATCCAAACTCACTGAGCTCGAGCTGTTTTGCAAGGAGGAATGGGAAAAAATGTCAGTCTCTCGATGTGCAAAACTGATAAAGACACACCCCATGCGACTTACAGCTGTAATCGCAGCAAAAGGTGGCGCTACAAAGTATTAACTTAAGGGGGCTGAATAATTTTGCACGCCCAATTTTTCTGTTTTTGATTTGTTAAAAAAGTTTGAAATATCCAATAAATGTCGTTCCACTTCATGATTGTGTCCCACTTGTTGTTGATTCTTCACAAAAAAATACAGTTTTATATCTTTGTTTGAAGCCTGAAATGTGGCAAAAGGTCGCAAAGTTCAAGGGGGCCGAATACTCTCGCAAGGCACTGTAAATTTACAACTTCAACTGTATGTAGTGTTGTGGTGTCTCTCTTGTCGTGATGTGTGTTTTGTTCTATTTTATTTATTTATTATTTCCCGTCCCCGCAGGCATTTTTCATTTTGGTAGACCGTCATTGTAAATAAGAATTTATTCTTAAACTGACTTGCCTAGTTAAATAAAGGTTACAAAAATATATAAAATGGTCTGCTTCCCATTGAACATTTTGAAAACTAAATAAATTACTATTAACTTTGACAGCAGCATTTGCATAAATATGGAAATTGCCCAATGAGGAAAAATCTTGTTAAACCTGAAGCGTGTAAGAAAGCCAAAATAATAATCTATTCCGACGTTGTGAGTTATTTACAGTTTTAAAGGGATATTTCAGGATTTTGGCAATGCCTTTATCTACTTCCCCAGAGTTCGATGAATTTGTGGATACCATTTTTATGTCTCTGTGTCCAGTATGAAGGAAGTTAGAGGTAGTTTTGAGAGCCAATTCTAACTAGCATTAGCTCAATGACTGGAAGTCTATGGGTATCTGCTAGCATCATAACATTTTCATCCACAAGATCATTGGACTCTGGGGAAGTAGATAAAATTCCACGTTGCCAAAATCCTGAAGTATCCCACTGAGGTCTTATCATGGCCAAAGGCAGGTCAAGATCAGAGCAGATCTCATACAGAAGTGGATCACTCACTGAATGAAAGCATGGGAAGATTTGGCTCCTATATTTAGGATTACTTCCTGGTATCTTTTATAACATAATCTCATTTCAGACCAATACCTCCCTGTAGTCTTGCCATAGAAAACCATAGCATCTACAACCCATTATCACTCAAAGTATTATAGGAAGCCAAAATTAGTTGATCTCTGTAAAGTAAATTAATTGCTCTGGTTTATCTCATCTCCAAATGGTAATGTAGCATGCTAACGGGACACAAGGCCAACGTAGCATGATGACTCAATGACACTCAATGTACTGGACAGTAGCATAAAAATCTAAAGCATTACTGCTTCTCAAAACGCGGTGCAACACTGATCTATCTTCTTAATGCAGAGTAACCAATATAGCGTGTTGATTGAATGTACCTTATGTAAATTGCTAATGTGAGATTACAGCAATGTAGCATGTTAAACGTGTTTGGATATGTTTATTAATGACTATTAGAGGTGATATTAGCATTTATGTAGCTACATTTAGGGAAGCTATTATCTAGAGTGCTGGTCCATGGAAATGTTTGAATCATGTCCAGTGAACAACCTATGTTTGTATATATGTAGAGATTATGTATGAATCAACTCTGCTCATTATTCCAGTGTGTATTGGCCAATTTAACAGCTGGACGCCATGTTGCAGCCTCTGACTAGTCTGTTCATCCATTCTTTGTATTTGGCTTCACACACTCTCTATCCTCCTTTACTAACTAGACCTGATGCATATGTGTCACTGGAGGTGTCTGGGGTTCTAGGCAGTGTCCATCTCTGTGGGTGAGAAAGAAGTGAGCCCAGGAAAAAGACAAATCACATTAAGAGAGCTATTTTGTTCAGGTAATAACAAATTGTGGGGTCAGACTGGTGAGTGGACAGGACAAAGGCTGCATGAGGGTCACTCAGAGTGGTTTATAAGATTACTTGGCAGGGGTCGGACACACACAGATCTCCCCACCCTTCACTGCTTTGCTCTAAAAAAACACACACATACACACTAAGGGGCAGGTTTTATAAGATTACAGGGCAGAGCTGGACTCGGGGACAGGGGGCATGTCACGGTCACTCATAGATCAAAGTACTGAGGAAGGGCTCAGGCAAGAACTGTGTAGCACTACATACAGTGCCTTCAGAGAGGATTCACACCTCTTGACTTCTTTCACATTTTGTTGTGTTACAGCCTGAATTTAAAATGGCTAAAATTTAGATTTTTTTTTCTCACTGGCCTGCACACAATACCCCATAATTGTCACGATCGTTATAAGGAGTGGACCAAGACAGAGTGGTATGTTCCCATCCTTTATTTTGGAATAGAAAACTTTAAAAAACAAAACAACCAAACGAAATGTGCCGCTAATAATATGCTCACAGGCAACTATACATAGACAAGATCCCACAAAGCACAAATGGGAAAATGGCTACCTAAATATGATCCCAAATCAGAGACAACGACAAACAGCTGCCTCTGATTGGGAACCTTACTAGGCCAATAGAAATATAATTCACCTAGATAACCCACCCTTTTAATCACACCTGACCTAACCAACATAGAGAATACAAGCTCTCTATGGTCAGGGCGTGACAATAATGTCAAAGTGGAATTATGTTTTTAGAAATGTTTACAAATTAATAAAAAATGAAAAGCTGAAATGTCTTGAGTCAATAAGTATTAAACCTCTTTGTTATGTCAAGCCTAAATGCGCTTAACAAGTCACGTAAGTGTGCAATATTAGTGTAAAAAAACTGACATTGAATATCCTTTTGAGCATGGTGAAGTTATTAATTACATTTTGGAAGGTGTATCAATACACCCAATCACTACAAAGATACAGGTGTCCTTCCTAGCTCAGTTGCCAGAGAGGATGGAAACCACTCAGGGATTTCACCATGAGGCCGATAGTGATTCTAAAACAGTTTAATGGCTGTGATAAGAGAGAACTGAGGATAGATCAACAACATTGTAGTTACTCCACAATACTAATCTAACTGGCAAAGTGAAAAGGAAGCCTATACAGAATAAAAAATATTCCAAAACATGCATCCTGTTTGCAACAAAACACTAAAACAATATCGCAATAAATGTGGCAAAGCAATTCACTTTTTGTCCTGAATACAGGGTGTTTTGTTTGGGGCAAATCCAATACAACACATTACTGAGTACCTGTCACGTCCTGACCTTAGTTCCTTTCTCTATTTTAGGTTGGTCAGGGCGTGAGTTGTATTTCTATGTGTTTGGCCTGGTATGGTTCCCAATCACAGGCAGCTGTCAATCATTGTCTCTGCGCCTTGAGGGAACACGGCTGGTGCTGCCAGAGTCGCCCTTCACTCCGGCTCTGCCCGCTGAAAGGGTCAACAGTCTGGGGCCGCTCCAAAGGCGCCACCTAAGTGGGCCCAGTCTAAGGTGGAGTGGGGTCCACGTCCCGCGCCAGAGCCGCCACCGTGGACAGATGCCCACCCAGACCCTCCCCTATGGGTTTAGATTTTGCGGCCGGAGTCCGCACCTTTTTGGGGGGCACCTTTTTCTATGTCTCTATTTTAGGTTAGTCAGGGCGTGAGTTGGGGTGGACATTCTATGTTTGTATTTCTATGTGTTTGGCCTGGTATGGTTCCCAATCAGAGGCAGCTGTCAATCGTTGTCTCTGATTGAGAACCATACTTAGGTAGCCTGTTCCCACCTGTGTTTGTGTGTAGTTGTTGTCTTTTCGTTTGTGCCGCTTTGTTGTTTTTTTTGGTTCTAGTGTTCAGTTTCTTTATTAAATTTACCATGAACACGTACCACGCTGCACCTTGGTCCTCTTCACCTTCTTCCACCTATGAATATCGTTACAGTACCACTCTCCATATTTTCAAGAATGGTGGTGACTGCATCATGTTATGGGTATGCTTTTAATCGTTAAGGACTGGGGAGGTTTTGGGTTAAAATATAAATGGAATGGAGCTAAGCACAAGCAAAATCCTAGAGGACAACCTGTTTCAGTCTGCTTTCACCTTTCAGCAGGACAATAACCTAAAACACAAGGCAAAATCTACACTGGAGTTGCTAACCAAGAAGACAGTGAATGTTCCTGAGTGGCCATTTTGATTTAAATCTGACTGAAAATCTATGGCAAGACTTAAATGGTTTTCTAGCAATGAACCACAAGTAATTTACAGAGCTTGAAGAATTTTGAAAATAATAAAATGGGCAAATGTTGCACAATCCAGGTTTGGAAAGCTCTTTGGAGACGTACCCTGAAAGACAGCTATTTACTGCCAAAGGTGATTGGAAAATGTATTGACTCAGGAGTGGAATACCTATCTAATCAAGATATATTAGTGTTAAATGTTTTATTCATTTTAGTCCACTTTGACATTAGAGTACTCTGTGTAGATCGTTGACAAAAAAACAACAAAATGTGGAAAAAGTCAAGGGGTGTGAATACTTTCTGAAAGCACTGTAAACAGTGAGTAGTAGGATCTTAATTTGATCACCCTGTTGCAGCATAACTTTTCTGCAATGCAGGACATTTAAACTTGTAATGTATTTGAGGTTTTAAAGGCTTCTGAAGTTTATCAACCCCTACACAAATGTGACTCACCGCCTGGATTCTGTCTTATGTGACAACATTTGAATTTCTGTTTTTTTACATTGGATAAAAGTAGAGACTCAGACCCTACAAAACGGTGAATCATACACTGCATTTGACGAAACAATGGGAAATTAATTATGCTTTGAAAGTTGATCAACTTGTAAACTCACTTTTGAGAAAACCGTCTTTCAATGTTTTGGTACTACTATTGGGGAGCCCTTCTTTGTCTACACCCATTCAGCATTGTTCACACCCTTTTAAGCCTTAGCCCCACCCATCTCTTTAAGGTTTGATCCATGCATTCTGTACTAACTTGCCAGTTACTTCCAGACATCTGAGAGAGAGAGAGAGAGAGAGAGAGAACAGCTCACTGAACATTACTCGCCCTAGCAGCTGATTAGGCTGTTACAGTATGAGTGTTGGTGACTGCAACTGTGCTGTCAGATTGTCAGTCCTAAATTCAGAGCGTTTTGTGTTCAGCACACACACTGGACGCTCTGGGCAATAAGTAGGGTTGTTCCCGAAAGCTCTGACCTCACAACGACAGTCAAGCACCCAAGCTAACAGGCTTCAGACACATAATGAAAGAACACCCCACTCTGACCATTTTACTCCCCCTAGCAAAGCTGGTTAGGCAATCTTTATGTTATCCAGAGCGTTAGTGAATGTAACAGTGCTGCTGGCAACAATTGAATTGCGCTTTGTTGCCGACATTTACTGACACCAGACATATTCAACCGGTGTGGAACGTTCACAAATCAATCACATATTCTGTGCTCTTCACACTAAGACGAGAGTCTTTTGTTAAGAAATGTAGCTAGATACATAGCTAGCTAGGTAAACAATGAATCCCAACGCATGACGTAACATTAGTTAACGAGCCAGCCAGCTAACATTAGCAAAGCTATCTAACAGTACACCAACTTGAAATGAAAATACTTTGTCAAAATTAGAGTGGTCTTTTGTTAAGACATGTAGCTAGCTAGCTAAACAATGGACCATAATCACAACTCATGACGTTACTACCATGCATGAATCTGCAGGTAGCTAACCAACCAGGTTCTATGGCTATAACTAGTCAAGCAAATGTGACTCGAGATACAAAGAATAAGATCAAACACATAGCAACCCAGCCAGCTAACGTTAGTTAGCTAACAGTACACTTGATATGAAACCACTTTCTGTCAAAATTAGAAATGTGTAATATATCAGTGTACATCATGGCTGGACGCGTCATGCATGGTTGCCCTTAGTTTGAAGATGTAATCCAGACTTGTGTTTTCTCCTTAGCTATCATACTCGAATTCCACTGATTTCAAACTCGGTCCTCCAGAAAGTGGAGAGCATACACACAACATTAGCAAGCGAGCCAGCCAGCTAACATTAGCTAGCTAACAGTACACATTAACTTGACATTAGGTTTATGCAGTTTTACTACGCGATACATTAAAAAAAGCAGCGTTTGACACAATTACCTAGACATACTGACCAGCTCCAATAGACAGTAGACAATAGGCAGACCAATCTAAACTTATCTCTCGGCATGTCTAGCCCACTCATTATCTCAGCGAATCATGGCTAGCGGGAAGGTTGCCCCCTTTTTCTGTGGCTAAACCAACTAGGCTCGTTAATTTAACAATTTTATTTGTATTTACAGATGGCATACAAGTTTGATAGTAAGGCACATGAAAGTTCACATGTTCGAGAAGGCATTTCTACCAAAAAAAACGCATTTTGATTAAAAACAATTATTTTTTACGTTCAAACAGCTCTCTTGTGAAGTCATGACTCTTGTGAAGTCATGACATTTTTGTCCCCTGAATCGGGACAAAAATGTCCATTCATTATAATCCACATAATAATTTACATTTCCTGTTGTAAATGAAGATCCTACATCTGTAGGGGAGACTGTGTATGGGGCTATATGGGGATACCATTGTCTCAGGATGGTAAGTTGGTGGTTGAAGATATCCCTCTAGTGTTGTGGGGGCTGTGCTTTGGCAAAGTGGGTGGGGTTATATCCTTCCTGTTTGGCCCTGTCCGGGGGTGTCCTCGGAGTGGGCCACAGTGTCTCCTGACCCCTCCTGTCTCAGCCTCCAGTATTTATGCTGCAGTAGTTTATGTGTCGGGGGGCTAGGGTCAGTTTGTTATATCTGGAGTACTTCTCCTGTCCTATTTGGTGTCCTGTGTGAATCTAAGTGTGCGTTCTCTAATTCTCTCCTTCTCTCTTTCTCTCTCTCGGAGGACCTGAGCCCTAGGACCATGCCCCAGGACTACCTGACATGATGACTCCTTGCTGTCCCCAGTCCACCTGGCTGTGCTGCTGCTCCAGTTTCAACTGTTCTGCCTTATTATTATTCGACCATGCTGCTCATTTATGAACATTTGAACATCTTGGCCATGTTCTGTTATAATCTCCACCCGGCACAGCCAGAAGAGGACTGGCCATCCCACATATGCTCTCTCTAATTCTCTCTTTCTTTCTCTCTCTCGGAGGACCTGAGCCCTAGGACTATGCCCCAGGAATACCTGACATGATGACTCCTTGCTGTCCCCAGTCCACCTGACTGTGCTGCTGCTCCAGTTTCAACTATTCTGCCTTATTATTATTCGACCATGCTGGTCATTTATGAACATTTGAACATCTTGACCATGTTTTGTTATAATCTCCACCCGGCACAGCCAGAAGAGGACTGGCCACCCCACATAGCCTGGTTCCTCTCTAGGTTTCTTCCTAGGTTTTGGCCTTTCTAGGGAGTTTTTCCTAGCCACCGTGCTTCTACACCTGCATTGCTTGCTGATTGGGGTTTTAGGCTGGGTTTCTGTACAGCACTTTGAGATATCAGCTGATGTACGAAGGGCTATATAAATAAATTTGATTTGATTTGATACTGCGTGTTTGTTGAGGGATTATGACAGAAGAAACTGGGGGAGCATGCATGTATGGAAAATATCTGAATACATCACCACTATTACTGCAATCCATAATAGATGAATCCAGTGTTCTGGCAAAAAGCAGCTTTCCTGAATCCTGCTGTGAGTACATCTAGTGGGGCTGGGAGATGGGCCTCAGCCAAACTCTGGAAACACCATAGTGAATATATACACCCTCTTATGAAGGATTACTGTTGGCTTCCCTTTAGTTGTTCATTGGGCTGTTTGGGATAAAGTTTGAATCCTACCCAACCTGCCCAGAGGTGAGTAGGCCTACATGTTGTTTGAAGGACATTAGAGCAACATCGAGAGTATCTTAAATAAGCCATTTCAGTATTGCCCCCCCCCCTTCCCAAACAGACACACATGCACATACACACACACTAAGGGGCGGTGATGTTTTATGAGATTACAGGACAGAGCTGGACTTGGGGAGAGGTCACGGTCACTCATACATCTCAGTACTGAGGATTGGCTCAGTAGTTCAGCCAAGTAGCCATGAGTAAGGAAACCCCACACAACAAATACTATAGTGTATACTTTGGTAGGAATATTACAGTATTCACTGTAGTGTTTTTGCTGACTTAACCATAGTATTCACTATTGTAGTAAAATAATATTATGTACTATAATAATTACTGTAGTGTTTTTGCAGACTGTAATATACTGTTGTGTTTTATGGAACATTACTGTAATATTTACTAAAGTGTTTATGTTTTATTATCTTTGACGTGTAAGTGGGGGGCTTTCTCCTTGAGGAAACCTACTGGAAAAACATTCAAAGAACACATTTTCCATAACCTGTAGGTAAGACTTGGTTCTGATCGGAGAGCGCTTCTGCTCTTTTCTAGAACCTGTAGGGAACACAATATACTGTATGGTCTATACTTGGCCTCTAGGTTTCTCTCTTACGTGTGTCACAAATTGGGAATCCTGAATCCTGCTGTGAGTACATCTAGTGGGGCTGGGAGATGGGCCTCAGCCATTGGGCTTTTTTTTGCTGTTTTGTCAGGCTGTTTGAGATAAGGTTTGACCCAACCAGCACAGTGGTGAGTAGGTCTACATGTTGTTTGAAGGACATTAGAGCAATATAATAGTATCTTAAATAAGACATGACTTTGCTGATAACTTCTTTATTGAGAAACAATGTGCTTACATGACTCCATTGCCAGTTACCAAGGCAATGGAGCACATGGATTACTGCCACTATATTAGTCATTATATAAGGGATAATCAAGGACATGCTAATGTGTTCAACATCCACTGAAGTAGCTAGCAAGTTTACTAGATCTAATTCAACAATGTCAACAATGTTTTCAATTTCACTTTTGCTTTCAAAAGCAGCTCAAACATAGAACATGTAAGAATGAACTATAGTTGTTTTGAAGGACATTAGAGCAACATACAGAGTATTTTAAATAAGACATCTCAGTCAGCTAGTGCGTCGTGGAACACACCTTCCATGTCGTCCCTTATTTTCTATAGAATGCATAACCCCTCGTTGATTATCCCTTACATAATGGTGTGTCCTGCTGCATGTTCTTTATAAATACAATAATGTATTTAATCAGATATACAGTATATCCATGTAGGGATTTGTCTTGGGTCCCTACAGTCAATCAAATTACCGCTCACAAACAATCTCGCATGTGGACTTCATTGACGGGCGGCAGTGGTTAAGAGCGGTAATCTGATTGGACATACATGACCATTCTATTTGGTTTAAGTAGAAGCTTGAAGGCTGTATTGATGAACATTATACAGTGGGGCAAAAAAGTATTTAGTCAGCCACCAATTGTGCAAGTTCTCCCACTCAAAAAGATGAGAGGCCTGTAATTTTTATCATAGGTACACTTCAACTATGACAGACAAAATGAGACACAAAATACAGAAAATCACATTGTAGGATTTTTAATGAATTTATATGCAAATTATGGTGGAAAATAAGTATTTGGTCACTGTCACGGCAGATTTCCTCCTCTTCCTCTGAAGAGGTGAAACAAGGATCGGACCAATATGCGGCGTGGTAAGTGTCCATGGTTTTTAATGTGAAAAACTGAACATGAACACGTATACAAAATAACAAAGTGAACTGGCAACGAAATAGTCCCGTGTGGCACAGACACAGGAAACAATCACCCACAAAATACCCAAAGAATATGGCTGCCTAAAAATGGTTCCCAATCAGAGACAACGATAGACAGCTGCCTCTAATTGAGAACCAATCTAGGCAACCATAGACATACAATTTACCTAGACAGGTAGAAGCCCTATAAAAATACAAACCCCTAGACAAGAAAAAACACATACATCCCCATGTCACACCCTGACCTAACCAAAATAATAAAGAAAACAAAGATAACTAAGGCCAGGGCGTGACAGTCACCTACAAACAAGCAAGATTTTTGGCTCTCACAGACCTGTAACTTTTTCTTTAAGAGGCTCCTCTGTTCTCCACTCGTTACCTGTATTAATGGCACATGTTTGAACTTGTTATCAGTATAAAAGACACCTGTCCACAACCTCAAACAATCACACTCCAAACTCCACTATGGCCAAGACCAAAGAGCTGTCAAAGGACACCAGAAACAAAATTGTAGACCTGCACCAGGCTGGGAAGACTGAATCTGCAATAGGTAAGCAGCTTGGTTTGAATAAATCAACTGTGGGAGCAATTATTAGGAAATGGAAGACATACAAGACCACTGATAATCTCCCTCGATCTGGGGCTCCACGCAAGATCTCACCCCGTGGGGTCAAAATGATCACAAGAACGGTGAGCAAAAATCCCAGAACCACACGGGGGGACCTAGTGAATGACCTGCAGAGAGCTGGGACCAAAGTAACAAAGCCTACCATCAGTAACACACTACGCCGCCTGGGACTCAAATCCTGCAGTGCCAGACGTGTCCCCCTGCTTAAGCCAGTACATGTCCAGGCCTGTCTGAAGTTTGCTAGAGAGCATTTGGATGATCCAGAAGATGATTGGGAGAATGTCATATGGTCTGATGAAACCAAAATATAAAACTTTTAGGTAAAAACTCAACTCGTCGTGTTTGGAGGACAAAGAATGCTGAGTTGCATCCAAAGAACACCATACCTACTATGAAGCATGGGGGGGGAAACATCATGCTTTGGGGCTGTTTTTCTGCAAAGGGACCAGGACGACTGATCCGTGTACAGGAAAGAATGAATGGGGCCATGTATCGTGAGATTTTGAGTGAAAACCTCCTTCCATCAGCAAGGGCATTGAAGATGAAATGTGGCTGGGTCTTTCAACATGACAATAATCCCAAACACACCGCCCGGGCAACGAAGGAGTGGCTTCATAAGAAGCATTTCAAGGTCCTGGAGTAGCCTAGCCAGTCTCCAGATCTCAACCCCATAGAAAATCTTTGGAGGTAGTTGAAAGTCCGTGTTGCCCAGCAACAGCCCCAAAACATCACTGCTCTAGAGGAGATCTTCATGGAGGAATGGGCCAAAATATCAGCAACAGTGTGTGAAAACCTTGTGAAGACTTACAGAAAACGTTTGACCTCTGTCATTGCCAACAAAGGGTATATAACAAAGTATTGAGATAATCTTTTGTTATTGACCAAATACTTATTTTCCACCATAATTTGCAAATAAATTCATTAAAAATCCTACAATGTGATTTTCTTGATTTTTTTTTCTTCATTTTGTCTGTCATAGTTGAAGTGTACCTATGATGAAAATTACAGGCCTCTCTCATCTTTTTAAGTGGGAGAACTTGCACAATTGGTGGCTGACTAAATACTTTTTTGCCCCACTGTATATTTTATCATAGAATGACATAATATATAGGATCTCTATGGATTTTATTAGTAGCAGTGCTGGAGCAGTCAAGTCTATTGACAGCACCTGCAATGGCCCTCTCAAGCAGTGGTGCTGAAATGAAAGCAGAAGTGAAGATCAGTCTCATAAGGCTAGTAGGCAGAGAATTCCTGTGGTTTGATAAAGTGGCGACCTCTACTGCTCACTTGGGAAACAGTCTGTGACTAGCTCAGTCACTCCTGTTCCTCCACTACTGAATATCTGTATATTTAGGTACTGTACATAGACAGTTATTATAAGCCTATATTATATTATATATTACAGTCCTGTACACTGACTGACGACTGGATTGCACTGGGAAAATACATGAGCACTGGCACCATAGCGTATCTTAAAAAAAAACACAACATTTATTCTCGAACCCCACAGTGAGAGAGAGAGAGGGGGACAAATAGAGAGAAAGGGGTGTAGGGATGTTCTCCTGTAGGTATGAGCAGCAGTCTAGAGATTAAGTCTCATTTTTATTCATCCCCCTCTCATCCCATCCTTCTCTACTGTGTCCCGAGGGAGTTTAGATGGCAGAATTCATTTTCTAGTTGTTCTCAGGGTGTTGAAATGTGTGCTACACCTCTGCAGCTCCCTCTCCCTTGTCTCCTCTTTCTCCCTGTCTCCCCATAAGGTCATGAGAACAGATGCTGTCTCATGGCAGCACCCCCCCCCCCCCCCCCCCCCCCCTGTCACATATGTGCGGGCATGTGTGTGCGTGTGTGTAGGTAGGCACTGCGCAGGTACTGATAAGAGTCTAGTCTGGCTTCATCCCCTGAGCCCTATGAGTCTTTAAACCTCACTACACACACACACACACACACACACACACACACACACACACACACACACACACACACATACGGCTGGGAACTGGGTCAGCACAGCACATCTTCTGCTGATCCCTCAAAACCAGACGAGGAAGACACACACACACACGGAGAGAAAGAGAGGGAGAGAGGAAGCGAGAAGGAAAGAAAGAGAGGGAGACAGAGAAAGAGAGGAAGAGAGGAAGCGAGAAGGAAAGAAAGAGAGGGAAACAGAGAGAAAGAGAGGGAGAGAGGAAGCGAGAAGGAAAGAAAGAGGGAGACAGAGAGAAAGAGAGGAAGCGAGAAGGAAAGAAAGAGGGAGACAGAGAGAAAGAGAGGGAGAGAGGAAGCGAGAAGGAAAGAAAGAGAGGGAAACAGAGAGGAAGCGAGAAGGAAAGAAAGAGGGAGACAGAGAGAAAGAGAGGGAGAGAGGAAGCGAGAAGGAAAGAAAGAGAGGGAAACAGAGAGAAAGAGAGGGAGAGAGGAAGCGAGAAGGAAAGAAAGAGAGGGAAACAGAGAGAAAGAGAGGGAGAGAGGAAGCGAGAAGGAAAGAAAGAGAGGGAAACAGAGAGAAAGAGAGCAATAGAGAAGAAAGGGGAAACTCAACACAGATGCTCCATAATGCAACAGGCTTCTCTATCCTTCAGCACAGCAGAGTGTGAAGGGGAGAGAGTCTGCCTGCCATCCCTCTTCCCTTTTCCTTCCCCTCTTCCTTTATCAGACCCTTCCAATATATTCTGCAGCATTAAGTATGTTAGGATCATAGGACTTAACATTACAGGCACGCAAACATCTTCCCTCTTCCCCCCAGAGATGGAAGTAATAGCCTCAGTGTGATACATAAGTGACAGATGAAAGCGAGAGAGAGAGAGAGGGAAGAGAGAGAGGAGGCCAGAGAGCAGGTGATAAAATGACACAAAGGGGCATGGAGGAACCCTTTAAAAGAATCAGTCTTTTTTAATCTGTTCTCGCTCTCAGGCCACCCTCTCCCTCCCTCTCTCTGCTTCTCTCCCTCTTTCTATCTATCTCTCTCCCTCCCTCCTGAGCCAGTGTAAGCTCATGCAATGCACATACACACAGTGATCTGAATGTACATGTAGGCCAGTCCTACAGAGAGAAGTGAAAGTGAATGGTAAATCAAATCAGCTGGTGCCACGGCAACGAGTCCCTAAGGCACAACACTGGTGCTGGGCAGCAGGCAGGCTAACTGACAACTACACACACACACACACACACACACACACCACACGCACATACACATTAACTAATTAAGGCATGGTACTGGCTACACAAAGGTGGAACTCCTGCATAATAAAAAGGACCAGTTAAAATACAGTCAGATTTTTTTTAGCAGCAGCCCACATCACTTTAATATCCTTCCAGATTGACATATTTCTTACATTGCCAGCACTGTCCTAAGACTGCTGAGTGAGGACATCTGTGCATGCAGGATACCTTTATTCTCTGCTTAGCCTCAGACGTTTTTGCCCGGCAATAAAAAATAACATTAGTCAACCTGTTACCACAGGGAAGTCATCTAGCGCGACAGATAGCGCACCCTATCACACTCACACACACACACACACACACACACACACACACACACACACACACACACACACACACACACACACACACACACACACACACACACACACACACACACACACACACACACACACACACACACACACACTTCATTCAAATGCAGGTAGTGCACTCCCTCCCTCTCCACACCAGCGAAGCGTGGCCCCGAAAGAATATATAAACAAATAACTACCAAGCCGGAGGCCGGTGGGTGCTGAGGCTCAGGCCCGTCTTTACTTTAGAAAATCAACCCTGACGTTCTCTTTTCTCAGCCGGTGACTCACAGGCCACTGAATCAGAAATATATTTATCTTCCTGTTAAGTTCATTGACTGGGTGTCAGGTCGAATTAATGGCAAAGTGTGTGCAAGGGCGCTGCAGAGGACAGTGGCTTGGCTATACCCAATGACGGGACCATGTCTATGTTCCTTCAGCCCTACAGTATGTTCCCTTGGCCCTATGTTCCCTCAGCCCTATGTTCCCTCAGCCCTATGTTCCCTCAGCCCTATGTTCCCTCAGCCCTATGTTCTCTCAGCCCTATGTTCCCTCAGTTCCATAGCCCTATGTTCCCTTGGCCCTATGTTCCCTTAGCCCTATGTTCCCTTAGCCCTATGTTCCCTCCCTTAGCCCTATGTTCCTCAGACCTGTTCCCTTAGCCCTATGTTCCCTCCCTCAGCCCTATGTTCCTCAGACCTGTTCCCTTAGCCCTATGTTCCCTCCCTCAGTCCTATGTTCCCTAGACCTGTTCCCTTAGCCCTATGTTCCCTCAGCCTTATATGTTCCCTCAGTTCTATGTTCTCTCAGTTCTATGTTATAAACCAGGAGTCAGGAAACAAATATCTTACATAGCTTATATGTTGACACCCACGATGTATGTCTTTTGGTTAGTTGAGCCATTGTTGTTGCATGATGGAACAAAGATGGGTAGTACTTCTGATACATATTCTTGAAATGCGTATTTCAATTACTTTTGAGAATGTTGTCATTTTTATCTCCCTGGCCTGAACTACAATGCAATGATTGAGTAAGTTACACAATTTCAAAATACTAAATACCTTCATATACCGGCTCAACATTTTGTGGCCCCCTATCAACTCAAATTCACTGCATTGGTGTCAGACGTCTGATGCCATTAAAGGTGTGATAAAAGTTGTCTGCTAAATGACCAAAATGTTATGTGAAAATGAACACTTGCAAAGCACATTGGGTATAATTCTAGTGATTCCCGTCCCCAAACAAGGCCAAAATTTGATTACAATACAAAATGATTTGGACAATAAGCATTTGTGCCAATTGTTATTGAAATTGGTTCAGTGGGTACTGAGGGAACATAGGACTGAAGGAATACTATTAGCTGGTAAGGTTAGCCGGTAAGGTTAGCCGGTAAGTTTAGCCAAAACTCTCAACCCATTTAGTGGCCAACATAAAAGTGACGTAGACGTTCATTGGCGGAAACTGAGGTTTTGTTTGAAACTGCTAGTGAGTCTGGTGAAGCTAATAGCACAGAAAGTGAGTGAGTGGGTTACAATGTTGAAGAAAAAGGGAAACGATAAGTAAAGATATGTTGGGAAAATAGGAAAACGCTAGACTCGTTTTTGGTTGGAGTCAGGGTTTTGGATGAATGCTACTTGGGAAATCTGTTTAAACGTCTCCAGGAAAATCTGGAATGTGTTGGAAGAAAGTGTGGAGTCGGTGAGAGTCACAAGTGTTTTTTTGTGTGTCTGCGGAGCAGAAGAAGCGTGTGTTAAGACTAAAAAAGATATGGAGTGGAATGTTTCCTGCATGGATTTTAAAGGGGGTTATATCTGGGGTGGTGCAATAAATAAAGGCAGAGGATTTAACTGAAGAATCGATGAAGTGGTTGGTGCACGTCAATTGACCTGCATGGTAACAGTAGATGGAGAAAATAAGTTTACTTCATCCATACTACTGTTTTTAGTCTCTCCCTTCTCATATAAAGTTAGGATTCATGAGATACCCTGTAAGAGCTTCTGTGCACAAGCCCCTTCAGTGTCATGAATGTAAAAGATTTGATCATGTGTCAAGTGTGTGCAGAAGGGAACAATATCATATGCCAGATGAAGGGAAATTCTGCAACTGTGGAGGTAAACATGCTCCTGAACTCTTGGAGTGCCCTGGTGAAGGAGAATGTGGTGGCAAGGGTAAGGAGTGTCCTATCTGGAGGTGGTGAGAACATTTGGAAGGAACGGGTAGCGGGGAAGAAGCAACAGTAGTAGAGACCCCAAGACCAGTGAAGGTTTCTCATCAACCGAGGGATAATGAAATGCTACATGTTAAAAAGGTGGACTTTGTATTATTTATTGCAATGGTCATAAACTGTACAGCACAAATGGGGAAGAAGTCTAAGAAAATTGGAATCATTGAATGCCGCTGAACGTTTTTTGGGTCTTTGTGATTTTACAGCCGAGGAGGTGCAAGAAATCCAGTCGGTGAATGTAGCACAATCACAGGCCCCTGAGCCTGTGTAGGGATGTATTTTGGAGTGGACTGTGATTGAAGAAGTATGATGTTGAATTTTTTTTTAAATAAAAGTTTTTTAGTCGTTTTATTTTGTATGATATCATTTTACTGGATTTTTTTTTTAAATGTCTTATTTAATACCCCATCCAGCTGGTGGCGGTAATGGCTGGTGGCGGTAATGGCCATTAACATTGGATGCCAACCGCCGTTTAAAACCCATCGAAGAAGAAAAGCCGGCAAGTGGCCAACTCTTATCCTAGAGAACGATATGAGTTTGCGCCATCCCTGCTCTAAACACATCCCTGCTACATCCCTGCTCTAAACAAAAGCCTGTTTTTAGGTTTTCTAACCAGTAACTCTCCTGGAAGAGGGTTGGCCACCCATCATACCGTGAGCATGACCAAGACAAGGCAGGCAGTAGGTGTCACATAGACCAGTTGACAGGAGTTTAATGAGTCAAAGTAAGAATCTTCAAAGCAAACTTAAGAGAGTAGGATGGGGTGATGGGGAAACCTGCCACGGCCAAGCAAAACAGTGATATAGTGACCCCTTGTGGTAGACCACGGACTTTTTCATTTCCAGAACACTGCTGACGACATTCAAATGCGCCAACTGTGTCTCGGTAATCACATGATTTTTTATGTTGCGTCAATTGTGTAGTGTAGCAAACTCTCGCAGCTATTATCTCAACGATACAGGGAATATTACATCACATTGGAGAATAAGTGAACACGTAGAGCAATTTATTTAAATCGTTAGGCCTCGACCTTGAACACTTTTTTAAAGCGAAGTAGCTTTAAACGTTAGATAGCTAACGTTAAGCACTTTTCCTTTTCATGACTAACTTCTGCTTGTTGCAACAGTCAGTCAGGATGGGCCATTTTCTATCTCTCACCACCTTACTGTACCTGCTTGTTACGAGCTGCTCGGGCTCCCCTCCCTCGAATTTCATCCTCCTGTTCGCGGACGACCTGGGGTTCGGCGACCTAGGATGCTACGGCCATCCAACCTCGCTCACCCCCAACCTGGACCGATTGGCGGCCGACGGACTGAGATTCACTGACTTCTACTGCACCAGTCCCGTCTGCAGCCCCTCCAGGTAGTAACTAACTAGCAACATATTACAGTAACAATAGCTAATATCCTTATCAAAATCAGGAGGCTGTGGGGTATATATGAGGAACAACTCTACAGTTTAGGGGTGAGTGAGGTGGGCAGTGAAAAAATAATCTAAATATTGGTCACGTGCACAGGATACAGCAGGGATACTCAACTACTATTTGAGAAGGTCCAGTGACACATTCCCTAGGTGGCAAAAGTCCGGATGGATATCGTACTTTATCGGCGCTGTTCCACAGCGTAGTAACAAACATAGTCGTCTACGACTTAGGAAACATGTTGTTATATAAAATGTACATTAAATTACTCTAAAATGTGAATGAAATACAACTTCTTTCGAATGTAAACATGTGCAATATTTCATCAACTTTGCGCAAGATGAAAAGTGGTTGCATATTTATCTATGCAAAAGGTTCACTGTGAACCATTGTACATGGGCCTTGAATAAAATAAAATAAAATCAAGTGCATGTTTTCTGGAGAACAAAAGAGTTTAACCTAAATCTGAATGCTCAGAACTTCACTGTGGGCCATGCAATAATTAAGCAATAAAGCACTTCTGCGAGACATGGTAGAGTGGCCAGGGAAGCCACTCCTCAGTAAAAGGCAAATGACGGTCTTCTTGGAGTTTTCCGAAAGGCACCTAAATGACTCTCAGACCATGAGAAACAATATTCTCTGGTTTGATGAAACCAAGATTGAACTCTTTGGCCTGAATGCCAAGTGTCACGTCAGGAGGAAACCTGTCACCATCCCTATGGTGTAGCATGATGGTTGCAGCAGCATGCTGTGGGGATGTTTTTCGCGGCAGGGACTGGTTGACTAGTGAGGATCAAGGGAAAGATGAACGGCGCAAAGTACAGAGAGATCCTTGATGAAAACCTGCTCCCGAGCACTCAGGACCTCTGACTTGTGCAAAGGTTCATCTTGCAACAGGACAACGACCCTAAGCACACAGCCAAGACAACGCAGGAGTGGCTTCGGAACAAGTCTCTGAATGTCCTTGAGCGGCCCTGCCAGAGCCCGATCAAACATCTCTGGAGATACCTGAGAATAGCTGTGCAGCGACACTCCCCATCTTTTGGGAAATGCTGTAATTTATGAGGACTAAATGTATTATACATTTTTTGTAAAATGTCTCCCCAATTTTGATCTGGTCTCATTGCTGCAACTCCCCAACAGGCTCGGGAGGCGAAGGTCGAGTCATGCGTCCTCCGAAACTGCACTTCTTAACACCTACCTGCTTAACCCGGAAGCCAGCCGAACACCAATGTGTCGGAGGAAACACCGTTCACCTGACGACCGATGTCAGCCTGCAGGCACCCGGCCCACCACGAGTTGCTAGAGCTCGATGAGTGGCCAAATCCGGGTTTGATCCCCCGGCCAAATCCTCCCCTAACCCAGACGACGCTGGGCCAATTGTGCGCCGTCCGATGGTGATAAAGCCCGTGATCAAACCCGGGTCTGTAGTGATGCAGTGACTTAGACCGCTGAGCCACTCGGGAGGCCCCAAAAATGTATTTTAAAAGATGAGACTATAATAAATACCGCTTTTATGCCATACAAGCAAGCCAAACACCCGTTAGTCCAAATGTGCTTTTCAGATATCCATATCATAAAACTTATGTCAACATTTATGATCCCTATGTTTGATGTACAGTTACAAGATGGCATGGCTTTATACCCTGAGTTGTCCTGAACAGAATTAGCCTATGTTTGATGTACAGTTACAAGATGGCATGGCTTTATACCCTGAGTTGTCCTGAACAGAATTAGCCTATGTTTGATGTACAGTTACAAGATGGCATGGCTTTATACCCTGAGTTGTCCTGAACAGAATTAGCCTATGTTTGATGTACAAGATGGCATGGCTTTATACCCTGAGTTGTCCTGAACAGAATTAGCCTATGTTTGATGTACAGTTACAAGATGGCATGGCTTTATACCCTGAGTTGTCCTGAACAGAATTAGCCTATGTTTGATGTACAGTTACAAGATGGCATGGCTTTATACCCTGAGTTGTCCTGAACAGAATTAGCCTATGTTTGTTGTATTGCCGCAGACCACTCATCTAAATACACTCATGACTCCATTCTATGTGCACCAAAATTACAATCTGCTTCTCTGAATTGCCTTGTAAAAGCATAACGCTAAGATCATATTAAAAAAATTATAATATGCCCACCTGACCCAGATTGCGATTTATAATGGACCGTTTTTGGAGTGCTTAAAGAACTACTGTAATTGTGTGAAGGTGTGGATGCGGGGCTGTGTTCCAAACAAACACACTACAAGTGTGCTTGCTCTAGTTCCTCAACAGCACAGCTAGGAGGGCTCTTAAGAGCACTGTTCTTGTTAGAATGAACTTATGAACTGTGCACACTTTGGAGAGGTGTGTTTGGCAACTTGAAAACACCAGTTAGACCTTTCACTCAAACCCCTTGTCATTGTTTTGTCCCAAGTTTTCCAAGAATATTCTTATTATGTTACAGAATGTATCAAGAGTATTTTCAGATTTCGTTATCAACAAATGCAGTGAAAAGTACAGTAAATGTAAAATGCACATATAATCAACAGTGTAATGTTTGGATTCAGTCTTGTATCATGCAAACAGTTGTCCTCAGCTTTTAGTCTAATAATGTTTCCATAATCTCCAAACTGTTCCCTTTTAATTGCTACCATGGTTATGCATATGCTTTCCATATTTCTTCTGTAAGAAACATTTTGATGTAGACCTATCCTATCCATAGCACAACATCTATTTTGTGTTCATCAACCACTTGTATCAATGTTTCAAATAAATTAAATGATGGTTGTCTTTTCCCATCAGGGCGTCTTTGCTGACAGGGCGCTACCAGACCCGGTCAGGGGTGTACCCGGGGGTGTTCTACCCTGGTTCCCGCGGGGGTCTACCGCTGAACGAGACCACCATAGCGGAGATGCTAAAGCCCCTGGGCTACGTCACGGCAGCCATGGGGAAATGGCACCTGGGCGTGGGGGAGAACGGGATGTACCTGCCCACCCAACAGGGCTTTGACCACTACCTGGGGGTCCCCTACTCCCATGACATGGTCAGTGTGTTCACTGGTAGTTGTTAATTGTTTGGGTAACTGGTAGTTACTACACTGAACAAAAATATAAATATAACATGTAAAGTGTTGGTTTCATGATCTGAAAAATCTCAGAAATGTTCCAAACTAACAAATAGCTTATTTCTCTCTTGTGCACAAATGTGTTTACATCCCTGAGCATTTTTCTTTTGCGAAGAGAATCCATCCACCTGACAGGTGTTGCATATCAAGAAGCGAATTAAATAACATGATCATTAGACAGATGCACCTTGTGCTGGGAACAATAAAATGCCACTCTAAAATGGGCAGTTTTGTCAGACGACACAATTCCACATACAGTGGGGAGAACAAGTATTTGATACACTGCCAATTTTGCAGGTTTTCCTACTTATAAAGCATGTAGATGTCTGTAATTTTTTATCATAGGTACACTTCAACTGTGAGAGACGGAATCTAAAACAAAAATCCAGAAAATCACATTGTATGATTTTTAGGTAATTCATTTGCATTTTATTGCATGACATAAGTATTTGATACATCAGAAAAGCAGAACTTAATATTTTGTGCAGAATCCTTTGTTTGCAATTACAGAGATCATACGTTTCCTGTAGTTCTTGACCAGGTTTGCACACACTGCAGCAGGGATTTTGGCCCACTCCTCCATATAGACCTTCTCCAGATCCTTCAGGTTTCGGGGCTGTCGCTGGGCAAATTCAAATAGCAACCTATCAAATGCAATTGTGTTCGTTGTCCGTAGCTTATACCATAACCCCACCTCCACATTCCATAGGCCACAATCAACAGCCTGATCAACTCTATGCGAAGGAGATTTGTCACGCTGCATGAGGCAAATGGTGGTCACACCAGATATCTGTGACCAACAGACGCATATCTGTATTGCACCCTCGACAACCACTGTGATTATTATTATTTGACTCTGCTGGTCATCTATGAACGTTTGAACATCTTGGCCATGTTCTGTTATAATCTCCACCCGGCACAACCAGAAGAGGACCCCAGTCTGAGGTCCTGAGCGCTCTGGAGTTGGTTTTCATCAAGGATCTCTCTGTACTTTGCTCCGTTCATCTTTCCCTCGATCCTGACTGGTCTCCCAGTCCCTGCCACTGAAAAACATCCCCACAGCATGATGCTGCCACCACCATGCATCACCGTAGGGATGGTGCCAGGTTTCCTCCAGATGTGACCCTTGGCAATTAGGCCAAAGAGTTCAATCTTGGTTTCATCAGACCAGAGAATCTTATTTCTCATGGTATGAGAGTCTTTAGGTGCCTTTTGGCAAACTCCAAGCGAGCTGTCATATGCCTTCCGTCTGGCCACTCTATCATAAACACCTGATTGGTGGAGTGCTGCAGAGATCAAATCTTATTTGCCACTTGCGCCGAATACAACGTGTAGACCTTACAGTGAAATGCCTACTTACAGGCCCTTAACCAACAATGCAGTTTTAAGAAAAATAAGTGTAAATTGAAAGTAAAAGTAACAAATAATTAAACAGCAGCAGTAAAATAACATAGCGACGCTATGTACAGGGGGTACCGGTTAGTTGAGGTAATATGTACATGTAGGTAGAGTTAAAGTTACTTTGCATAGATAATAAACAGAGAGTAGCAGAAGTGTAAAAGAGGGGTATTGGTAGCCCTTTGATTAGCTGTTCAGGAGTCTTATGGCTTGGGGGTAGAAGCTGTTAACTTCTTATGGAAAGGGGGCAGCATTTTCACGTTTGGATGAAAAGCGTGCCCAGAGTAAACTGCCTCCTACTCAGTCCTAGATGCTAATATATGCATATTACTAACAGTATTGGATAGAAAACACTCTGAAGTTTCTAAAACTGTTTGAATGATGTCTGTGAGTATCACAAAAACCTGAGAAAAAATCCAACCAGGAAGTGGGAAATCTGAGGTTTGGAGATTTTAAACTCCGCCTCTATTGAATATACAGTGGGATTTGGGTCATCTTGCACTTCCTAAGGCTTCCACTAGATGTCAACAGTCTTTAGAACATTGTTTCAGGTTTCTACTGTGAAGGGGGGCTGAATGAGAGGTGAATGAGTCAGAGGTCTGCCAGCACGCCTCGGTCTCGTGACGCGCCGTCATGAGAAAGTTACCTCTCTTTCCATTGCTTTTCTACAGACAAATGAATTCTCCGGTTGGGACATTATTGAACATTTATGATTAAAAACATCCTAAAGATTGATTCTATACATCGTTTGATTTGTTTCTACGACCAGTAATATAACTTTTTGGAATTTTAGTCCGACATTTACGCTGGACTTGCCCACGCCTCGTGAGTTTCGATTTGTTTACTAAACTCCCTAACAAAAGGAGGAATTTGGACATAAATGATGGAACAAATCAAACATTTATTGTGGAACTGGGAGTGCATTCTGACAAAGATCGTCAAAGGTAAGTGAATATTTATAATGCTATTTCTGACTCATGTTGACTCCAACATGGCGGCTATATTCTTGGGTTGTGTATGTCGTCTGAGCGCCTTTCTCAGATTATTGCATGGTTTGCTTTTTCCGTAAAGTTAAAAACAAATCTGACACAGCGGTTGCATTAACTTCATATGGCTGCAGTGGCAGTATTGAGTAGCTTGGATGAAAAGGTGTCCATTGTAAACGGCCAGCTCCTCAGTCTCAGTTGCTAATATATGCATATTATTATTAGTATTGGATAGAAAACTCTAAAGTTTCCAAAACTGTCAAAATATTGTCTGTGAGTATAATAGAACTGATATTGCAGGCGAAACCCTGAGGGAAATCAAAACAGGAAATGGCTTCTATTTTGAAAACCATGTTCCATAGCCTCCCTTTGCTGGATTTAAAGGGATATGAACCAGATTCATTTTCCTATTGCTTCCTCAAGGTGTCAACAGTCTTCAGACATAGTATCAGGCTTTTATTTTGAAAAATGAGCCAGAACGATAACATCGTGTCAAGTGGTCACATGAGATGTGCTTGCGCAACAGAATTTGGACAGCCATTGTCTTCCCCTCCTACTGTGAAAGACATTTGCGGTTGATATATTATCAATTACATATTTTAAAAACAACCCGAGGATTGATTACAAAAAACGTTTGACATGTTTCTGTGGACATAATGGAAACAATTTTGAATTTTTGTCTGCATTGTCGTGACCGCTCTTTCCTGTGGATTTCTAAACATAACGCGACAAACAAACAGAGGAATTTTGGAAATAAAAATCATCTTTATGGAACAAACGGAACATTTGTTGTGTAACTGGGAGTCTTGTGAGTGAAAACATCCAAAGATCATCAAAGGTAAACTATTAATTTGATTGCTTTTCTGATTTTCGTGACCGAGCTACCTGATGCTAAGTGTACTTAATGTTTTATCGTGAGATCGATAAACTTACACAAACGCTTGGATTGCTTTCGCTGTAAACCATATTTTCAAAATCTGACACGACACGTGGATTATATTGCACTTGTGATTTCATGAATATAAATATTTATAGTAATATTTGTATGTAGCGCTATGCTATTCACCGGTTGTTGATGACGCTTATCCCGATAGGGAGATTGCAACGATAACAAGTTAAAGAGAAGTATATCCTTAAATCTGTGAATCACACTTGTATCTTTTATTAATGTTTATTATGAGTATTTCTGTGATTTAATGTGGCTCTGTGCAAATTCACGGGATGTTTTGGAGGCAAAGCCAAATGTAAACTGAGGTTTTTGGATATAAATATGAACTTGATCGAGCAAAACATATATTTATTGTGTAACATGTTGTCCCGGGAGTGTCATCTGAGGAAGAATATCAAAGGTTAGTGATTCATTTTATCAATTGTTCTGCTTTTTGTGACTCCTCTCTTTGCTTGGAAAATCGCTGTATGCTTTCTGTGACTAGTTGCTGACCTAACATAATGATATGTTTTGCTTTTGCCGAAAATCTTTTTTGAAATCGGATACTGTGGTTGGATTAACGAGAATTTAATATTTAAAATGGTGCCTAATACTTGTGTTTGAGAGAATTTAATTATGAGATTTCTGTTGATTGAATTTGGCACCCTGCAATTTCATTGGCTGTTGGCGAGGGATTCCGCTTGCGGAACGTGGTTAAGAAGCCATTTGGACCAAGATTTGGCACTCCGGTACCGCTTGCCGTGCGGTAGCAGAGAGAACAATCTATGACTAGGGTGACTGAAGTCTTTAACAATTTTTAGGGCCTTCCTCTGACCACCTGGTATAGAGGTCCTGGTTGGCAGGAAGCTCGGCCCCAGTGATGTACAGGGCCAAATGCACTAGCCTCTGTAGTGGCTTGTGGTCGGAGGCCGAGCACTTGCCATACCAGGCAGTAATGCAACCAGTCAGGATGGTCTCTGGTTCTCCTGAGGGGGAATAGGCCTTGTCGTACCCTTGTCACTACCATCTTAGTGTGTTTGGACCATCATAGTTTGTTGATGATGTGGACACCAAGGAACTTGAAGCTCTCAACCTGCTCCACTACAGTCTTTTCCTGTAGTCCACGATCATCATCTTTTTTGTCTTGATCACATTGAGGGAGAGGTTGTTGTCCTGACACCACACGGCCAGTTCTATGATCACCTGCCTATAGGCTGTCATATCGTTATCGGTAATCAGTCCTACCACTGTTGTCATCGGGAAACTTGATGATGGTATTGGACTCGTGCCTGGCCATGCGGTAATTAGTGAACAGGGTGTACAGGAGGGGACTGAACACGCCCCTGTGTTGAGGATCAGCATGGTGGATGTGTTGTTACCTAACCTTACCACCTAGGGGCGGCCCATCAGGAAGTCAAGAATCCAGTTGCAGAGGGAGGTGTTTTAGTCCCAGGGTCCTTAGCTTAGTGATGAGCTTTGAGGGCACTATAGTGTTGGAACGATGAAATCTAGTCAATGAATAGCATTCTCACATAGGTGTTCCTTTTGTCCAGGTCGGAAAGGGCAGTGTTGAGTGCATTTGAGATTGCATCATCTGTGGATCTGTTGGGGCGGTGTGCAAATTGGGGTGGGTCTAGGGTTTCTGGGATAATGGTGTTTCTGTGAGTCATGACCAACCAGATGGTTGTCCTTCTGGAAGTTTCTTCAATCTCCACAGAGGAACTCTGGAGCTCTGTCATAGTGACTATCGGGTTCTTGGTCACCTCCCTGACCAAGGCCCTTCTCGCCCGATTGCTCAGTTTGGCCGGGCGGACAGCTCTAGGAAGAGTCTTGTGGTTCCAAACGTCTTCCATTTAAGTCTGATGGAGGCCACTGTGTTCTTGGGAATCTTCAATGCTGCAGACATTTTTTTATACCCTTCCCCAGATCTGTGCCTTGACACACTCCTGTCTCGGAGCTCTACGGACAATTCCTTCGACCTTATGGCTTCAATCATGTCCAATCAATTAAATGCACCACAGGTGGACTCAAATCAAGTTGCAGAAACATCTCAAGGATGATCAATGGAAACAGGATGCACCTGAGCTAAATGTCAAGTGCTAAGCATTTCTAAACCTGTTTACACTTTGTCATTATGGGGTATTGTGTGTAGATTGAGGATTTTACATTTTTAAAATTAATTAATACATTTTAGGATACGGCTGTAAAAGTCAAGGGGTCTGAATGCTTTCCTCAAGCACTGTATATTGTCAGTGTCTCTGTATTCATTGCCACAGCCAAGGGAGAGCAATGACATTGACACTTTTGCATTAGTTTGCTCTCATCCTCTTCTCCCTCTCTGCCTCCCCCTTTTGTTTGTATCTCTCTTAACTCTCTCTCCTTGTCTCTTTCTTTCCCAGGGACCCTGTCAGAATCTGACATGTTTCCCTCCAGATGTTAAATGCTTCGGAAACTGTGACGTCGGCGTGGTAACCATCCCACTAATGCACAATGATGTCATAAAGCAGCAGCCTGTGGACTTCCTGGATCTGGAGAGGGCTTACAGTGACTTTGCCACAGACTTCATCACCCAGTCTACCAGGAAGAAACAACCCTTCTTCCTCTACTACCCCTCTCATGTAGTCATCTCTTCTTCCTCTACTACCCCTCCCATGTAGTCATCTCTTCTTCCTCTACTACCCCTCCCATGTAGTCATCTCTTCTTCCTCTACCACCCCTCCCATGTAGTCATCTCTTCTTCCTCTACCACCCCTCCCATGTAATCATCTCTTCTTCCTCTACTACCCCTCCCATGTAATCATCTCTTCTTCCTCTACTACCCCTCCCATGTAGTCATCTCTTCTTCCTCTACTACCCCTCCCATGTAATCATCTCTTCTTCCTCTACTACCCCTCTCAGTAGTCATCTCTTCTTCCTCTACTACCCCTCTCAGTAGTCATCTCTTCTTCCTCTACTACCCCTTTCAGTAGTCATCTCTTCTTCCTCTACTACCCCTCCCATGTAATCATCTCTTCTTCCTCTACTACCCCTCTCAGTAGTCATCTCTTCTTCCTCTACTACCCCTCTCAGTAGTCATCTCTTCTTCCTCTACTACCCCTCTCAGTAGTCATCTCTTCTTCCTCTACTACCCCACTCAGTAGTCATCTCTTCTTCCTCTACTACCCCTCTCAGTAGTCATCTCTTCTTCCTCTACTACCCCTCTCAGTAGTCATCTCTTCTTCCTCTACTACCCCTCTCAGTAGTCATCTCTTCTTCCTCTACTACCCCTCTCAGTAGTCATCTCTTCTTCCTCTACTACCCCTCCCATGTAATCATCTCTTCTTCCTCTACTACCCCTCTCAGTAGTCATCTCTTCTTCCTCTCATATGAGAAGCTAACAATCGTTTCAAGTTCAAAGGAAGTGGGTGCTCCTCCAACAACCTTCCAGGTGAACAGTCTCTTCCCCCCTTTCTGTCCTCTAGCACACCCACTACCCCCAGTATGCAGGCCCGGCAACAGCAGGGCGGTCTCGAAGGGGTCCGTTTGGTGACGCTCTGCTGGAATTTGACTCTACAGTAGGGAATCTGCTCTCAGCTCTTGAACATACTGGAGTCCTCAACAACACTCTCATACTGTTCACTGCTGATAATGGGTAGGAACTGTGTTGGTGTGTGTGATGATGTGTCAGTGTAGTTTACTAGCAGAGTGTACGGATATTATGTAATGGTTTAGTTGCCTACAGTATGTGTGCTTGTGTTTACTACTGGTTTTACAACAAATATGAAAGGACTAAGCCTTTCACATTTCAACCTTCGGTGAATCTCTCCAATCCCCCTCTCTCCCCACCCAGGCCTGAGTTGATGCGTATGTCTCGGGGGGGTAATGCTGGTCCTCTGAAGTGTGGTAAGGGCACCACCTATGAAGGGGGCATGAGAGAACCTGCCATCGCCTACTGGCCTGGGACCATCACACCAGGTCTGTCAGGAGAGATATGTCCTCTCAACTACAAAATACATGTATCATCACACTCACCCACCCATATTGGCTGAATGTTGTAGCCTTGAAGATCCCTTGTTTAATTTCAATAAAGAAATTGCCAGGCTTATCATACTGCTGACATATGTGTATGGGGGTATTCACAGAGCAGGAGTTAGTTGGCATGGTCACATTTAGCCCCCTGCATTTCAACTAGATTCGGAACTACAGTGCATTCAGAAAGTATTCAGACCCCTTGACTTTTTCCACATTTTGTTATGTTACAGCATTATTAAAAAATATATTAAATTGTTTTTTTCCCTCATCAATGTACACACAATACCCCATAATGACAAAGCAAAATCAGGTTTTTAGAAATCTTTGCATAAAATGACATTTATAAGTATCAGACCCTTTACTCAGTACTTTGTTGAAGCACCTTTGGTAGTGATTACATCCTCGAGTCTTCTTGGGTATAACGCTACAAGCTTGGCTCACCTGTATTTGGGGAGTTTCTCCCTTCTCTGCAGATCCTCTCAAGCTCTGTCAGGTTGGATGGGGAGCGTTGCTGCACAGCTATTTTTCAGATCTTTCCAGAGATGTTAGATCAGTTTCAAGTCTGGGCTCTGGCTAGGTCATTCAGAGACTTGTCCCGAAGCCACTCCTGCGTTGAAGTCTTGGTGGTTCCAAACTTCTTCCACTTAAAAATGATGGAGATCACTGTGTTCTTGGGGACCTTCAATGAGGCAGAAATGTTTTGGTACCCTTTTGCAGATCTGTGCCTCGACACAATCCTGTCTCGGAGCTCTACGAACAATTCCTTCAACCTCATGGCTTGGTTTTTGCTCTGACATGCACTGTCAACTGTGGGCCTTTCCAAATCATGTCCAATTAATTGAATTTACCACAGGTAGACTCCAATCAAGTTGGAGAAACATCTCAAAGATGATTAATGGAAACAGGATGAACCTGAGCTCAATTTCATGTCTCTTAGCAAAGGGTCTGAAATCTGATTTCTTTTGCCAAAATCATTATTGTGTGTAGATTGCTGAGGGAAACGTTTTTTTTTTTAATCAATTTTAGAATAAGGCTGTAACGTAACAATGTGGGAAAGTCAAGGGGTCTTATAATACTTTCCGAAGGCACTGTACATCTAATTTGAACTATATTTTCTAGGGGTCACCCATGAGCTGG
Source organism: Oncorhynchus mykiss (assembly GCF_013265735.2). NCBI lineage: Eukaryota > Metazoa > Chordata > Actinopteri > Salmoniformes > Salmonidae > Oncorhynchus > Oncorhynchus mykiss. The sequence continues at coordinate 76,678,316 of NC_048566.1, read as the reverse complement.
CCAGCACCCTGGACATCATGCCCACCATCGCAGGGCTGGCGGGGGCCAAACTACCAATGGTGCAGCTGGACGGAGTGGACATGACGGACATCTTGGTCAACCACGGACCGGTATGGGAGACATTCAATTAGTTAAACGTAATTTGGGTTGAAGAATAGAAGATGGATACATTGCATAATGTGTTCTTGACTTAAACACTTGGACATTGTTATTCATACCTATTTAACGTCCTGTGTTGTAGAGTAAGAGAGAGGCCATGATGTTCTACCCTACAGACCCCAGTGAGAAGTACGGTATGTTCGCTCTCAGGCTGGGCAAATACAAGGCTCACTTCTACACACGCGGTAAGTGTGTGTGAGAGTAACGCACAATGTAGAATAGCGTACTCCAAAGTTCCTGTTTTGTGTTCATGATGTGATTGCTGTGCTCTTTTGTAATTAGCCTTTTAACAACAAGATGCATTTCTAAACACTGGCAAAGGGGCCAGCCAGAGGCTGAAATGGAACCTGGCCTAAATCTAACATTTCTATCTGAACCACCTTTCCCTCGTTGTCTGTCCCCCAGGTGCAGGCCACAGTGAGACCACCCCAGACCAGGACTGTCACATAATCTCCTTCCTGAAGCCCCATGATCCTCCCCTGCTGTTTGACTTGGAGTCTGACCCCAGTGAGAACTATCCCTTGTCTCCGCTGGGACGCCCCGACCTGCAGGCCCTGCTGCAGAGGATAGGCGTGGTCAAGGAACAGTTTGAAGCCTCCATGGTGTTTGGGGAGAGCCAGATCGGGAAAGGTAGCGACCCTGATCTTGAGCCCTGCTGCACCCCGCACTGCACCCCCAAACCTTCCTGCTGCCAGTGTGGCTGATGCACCCTCAAACCTACAGTACTGCTTGTACTATACCTTAAGTAAGACTAGTTCTAGTACCTCTATTACTGTGGATGAGGTACCCCCAAACCTAACCTCTGAAAGTGTGGAAAGACAGTTCTTTAAGCCATATGAGAGACTGTGGGAAGCAGCACCTTTTCAAACATTAGAAATGGTACATCCAGCATGGCCATTGTTCCACATGAGTGTCTGATCTACTAATTCTATGGATGCGGGCACCCTCATGTGGACCCTGCATCCCAGTGACAACACCACCCAAAGACGCACTTAGCAACTGTGTGGTGTTTTATCTTCAGCCGTTGTAGAAAAGATGCATTGTTAAAACACTCGTAAGCCTAAGTTCCATCGCTATTGGGGAAACCGGGCTAGTTTTTACAAAAGACGGTGTGTGTATTATTTTTAAATACAGGATTATATTAATACATTCTCTTTCACTATAAAATAGTGTAACATCTCACACCCAGAGGAGAGGAGTGGTAGTTAAGTTCAAACATGTCTTTACGAACTAGACAGACCTTCATGTAAACAAATTGTACAAATCTAGGGAAATTTATTTTACAGATGCCAATTTCATATAGCCTAGCTAGTCTATAATCAGGTTGTTGGTCCGAGATGCATTAATGTTGACATTTGAATTACAGTGGCAGATCTGAAGTTAGGATTTTACCCTATAAATTAACAGATTCATGAAACTGTTGTGACCCAGTAGCACGGTGACACAAGCACAAGAAAGAGACAGTCAGACTCATTTGGACATCAAGCATATATTTTATTCATAAGACCAAACCCATGACAAGGCAGTGTATTTTTCTTTTTTTTAACTTTTAGATTTGTACAAGTCCTCATTTTTTTAAAGATAACTTTGTATTTGTCACATACTGATGCTCTAGTTATACAGTGAAGAATCTAGTTCGTTTATGTATTGAAGTCCAAAGTTTTGATGAACTGTTAACTGGATGTTTGAGCTGCTATACAGGAATAGGGAATCCTTGGGGGTTGGTTGGTGTACTGTATCTATCAGGGAAGATTTGAAGGGCTTCATCTAAGCTCTTACAGGACAGAAAAACAAAACAAACTGGTACAGGTAAGAGATGGAGCATGTCTGGAGCTCAAAGCCATGGGCTATATTGGCAAGATGCGATAGGTTCCTGTATAAAAGCAGGCTCTCTGAAAGCTGTTTTAATTGGTTCTGCTCTATCAACAGATTGGCCAGCAATTGGGTGGGTGTTGGATCTCAGCAAGGTCAAAGGTGACACATTACATTTGTCCCCTGTGTTGCTAAAGCCTGTCTGTGGGGTGAATGTTTGAGTTAGCAAGAACCCAAAATGTCACCTTAGTGGTTGACGTAGCACACAAATAAAACTGGTAATTTAAATTGGTTTTCATGTTTGTCATCTTTTTTGAATTTCTCTTATTTTAAATATTTAATTTCAATAACATACATAACGTAAAGGACACAGCACAATCTTTTCCACTCTTTATAGTATTTACAGGATCTAACTGACAGCGATACACACTGTCACTAATGATAAACTGGTCACCATGGAGGTCCCATGACGCTCTTGACTACATTATCCTTTTTTTTGCTGTTTAATATTTGTTGAAGAATAAAAGCAGTAGATGTATCTGGGTCTAGAAGCGAGCCCCTCGTCTACACTACTGTACTCAACCTGATATTGGGGATTGCAGTAGGATGCCTGTTATTTCAATTCATTCTGTGTTCTCCACTTCTCTATACTCCCATCTGTTTGATGTTGCACTGTAGTCTACAGTATGCTAATTGAACTGGAAAAAGACAACTAAAAAGTATAATGTCCTACTATAAGTAAGCAAACCATGTACTGTATATTGGTTTACCTATGACCAGAGGAAAATCAAGGAGTACATTTGGAAGGGTCATTTCTTAAGCAGAATATGAGCCATTAGACATTGTAAAATCAACTTCTAAAACTGTACTGCTCAGACCAAATAGAAAAAAATAAAGTTTAACTTAAACTCTACCCTGATCCACCTCAAAGAGAAGGTGGAGGGACACGAGAAGAATACACCACTCAATTCTAAGCATTATCTGTGGCCTTATTCTCAGTGTACTCATCAACTTAAACAGACCGACACACATGTACAATAGTGTTTCCTGTGAGGGAGTAGTGTTGAATTATGGCTTCTCCTGTCCTCGACCTGATATTGATTGATGATCTCTAAACATGGTGTAGTACATCAGGACACTTCACTGTTGGAAAGGAATATGATATTATTGTATTTACACCATTAGAAGTCCAGAAGCTAAATCATTTTTTCTTCTCGCTCTGTTCCCAAAGTGCTGACAGTTATCACCCCAGTTTCCATAGCAACCTCTTCCTGACACCCCGCTGGAGATTTGATGAGAGGAGTTGTTTTCCAATGAGAGATGACTATTGCAACTGTTCTTTCTGATCTGACGCCAACAAATTTCAAAATGGTGGACATCAAATAAGCTAGGGGAAGGGACTACAGAAGAGAAATGTAACCAGGCATAAGCCACAGAACAAACCAGTTAAAGGATAAGTTCTCTGGTTCCCGACCCACTGTTTGATAAACACTGGGCTAAAACGTCTTCCTCCTGTTTGATTATTGGTTGTGGATGCATGAGGTGTCTGTATTTCTCTACTGCCTATACATATATTTACAGAACACAATGTCTCATACGGTACAGGGGTTACCTCGGACCAAGTCAGATAACTGCTCTACTTCGCTTCAATCTCACTACCAGTCGAAAAGCAGTTTGTCGATATTGAACAAATATACACTACCGTTCAAAAGTTTGGGGTCACTTAGACATTTTTGAAAGAAGACTTTTTTTTCCATAAAAATATCAAATTGATCAGAAATACAGTATAGACATTGTTAATGTTATAAATGACTATTGTAGCTGGAAACAGCTGATTTTCTTATGGAATATGTACAGAGGCCCATTTTCAGCAACCATCACTCCTATGTTCCAATGGCACTAATTAACTAATCCAAGTTTATCATTTTAAAAGGCTAATTGATCATTAGAAAACCCTTTTGCAATTATGTTAGCACAGCTGAAAACTGTTGTCCTGATTAAAGAAGCAATAAAACTGGCTTTAAACTAGTTGAGTATCTGTAGCATCAGCATTTGTGGGTTCGATTACAGGCTCAAAATAGCCATAAACAAAGAACTTTCTTCTGAGAAATGGAGGCTATTCCATGGGACAAATTACCAAGAAACTGAAGATCTCGTACAACGCTGAGTACTACTCCTTTCACAGAACAGCGCAAACTGGCTCTAACCAGAATTTAAAGAGGAGTGGGAGGCCCCGGTGCACACTTGAGCAAGAGGACAAGTACATTAGTGTGTCTAGTTTGAGAAACAGACGCCTCACAAGTCCTCAACTGGCAGCTTCACTAAATAGTACCCGCAAAACACCAGTCTCAATGTCAACAGTGAAGAGGTGACTCCGGGATGCTGGCCTTTTAGGCAGTTTTCAGCTGGAAATGTGCTAACATTATTGCAAAAGGGTTTTCTAATCATCAATTAGCCTTATAAAATGATAAACTTGGATTAGCTAACACAACATGCCTTTGGAACACAGTAGTGATGGTTGCTGTTAATGGGCCGCTGTACACCTATGTAGATTCCATACAAAAAATACTCAGTTTCCAGCTACAATAGTAATTTACAACTTTAACAATGTCTACACTGTATTTCTGATCAATTTGGTGTTATTTTAATGGACAAAAAAAAGTTATTTTCTTTTAAAAACAAGTGACCCCAAGCTTTTGAACGGTAGTGTATATTTACACCAAACAATATGATCCAGGTCCTATTCAATGTTGAGCTGGTTTTGTGTCCTAATAGCTCTGTGTGTGCATTACCCTCCTAACCATGCATTCGAACATGTGAAATAGCAGTAGTAGGAATATAATACGTCATATCTAAAATAACAGGTGCCAAGACCCTTATTCCTATAACTATCATAGAAAACAAAAGGTCAAATAAACAGGCAATCCATCTAGAAGAGGGAAAATAAACAAACAAATGAATCAATAAATAAAACACATAGCATACTGTAGAACTGAAATGAACATTTCAGTTTCAGAGAGAGATATAGGGGTATTTTTTGCAATGGAGAGAAGACCCACCAGCATCCTCTGGTGATTGAAATTGATAAACATACAAGCAGCAGCAGGAAGAAGAAGAGAAGACTGTTGTCATGGCAACATTTCCTGCTTCCTGCCTACTCTACTCCAGGTAGATGTCTTCGGTGGGGCAGGCATACTCCAGGTGCTCCTGGTAATACTCCTGGAAAGCCCGTCTAGAGAGGGAGACAGACAAGAGGGATTAGCTTAGCCAACAGATGTCCTACTAAAATCACCCAGCAATAATGTCTCAGTCAGACTAACATCATGGTTCTAGTCCAAGATGAGCCTCAGCTTAGTAAACATTTCTCCATACCATCATTCCCCATTTTAGGCTCCCGAGTGGCGCAGCGGTCTAAGGCACTGCACCTCAGTGCTAGAGGCATCACTACAGACCATGGTTCGATTCCAGGCTGTTTCACAACCGGCCGTGATTGGGAGTCCCGTAGTGTTGCGCACAATTGGCCCAGCGTCGTCCGGGTTAGGGTTTGGCCGGGGTAGGCCGTCAATGTAAATAAGAATTTGTTCTTAACTGACTTGCATAGTTAAATACAAGTACACTGACTCGCCCATCCCTGCTCTGCCCTCTGCTCTGCTGTGTCCCATCTTTAATAATTCAAACCTGATATGCCTGATTCATACAAGATTAACAGGACAGGAACTGCGGTCATTATAAACCCCAGCTCGTTCTGTACTTTCTTCTCCTCTCCATTGTGCCAACTGAACTAAATGGCTTAATAGGTAGGCTATCGTTTCCACCATTATTATTCCGACCACAGTATGCCACTTTTTTTCACATCAGCAGTAATGACAGAGATTGGGAGATGTGTGAAAGCATTGTTAGACTACTGGAGAACAGCCAATGCTACAACTTCAATAAAATAAATAATGCTGTGGAGAGGCAGAGTACCAGAGAGTGCTGTCCTTATCCCTAGGTTTACAAGCAGAGCTTAAAAAGGAATGAGAATCGTGAGAGGGAGACACTGAGGTACTGTGTGTGACTCACCCAACACTCTCGGCCACACGCCGCATTGACTCCTGGGAGACGAAGACGTGGCAGGCAAACCTGTTCAGCATGGGGTGCTTAGTGATGAAGCCAAAGTAGCTGAGGAGAGAGCGAGAGGGGGAATTAGGTGAAATGTAAATAAAGCAAGTTGATATTCTTGGTGTTTATCGTCTAATGAAATGTATCCTCAACATGTATTTTCATACCAATTGTTTTTGGGGTGGCATCCACAGAAAGAGATGTTCTTCATCTGGAAGAAGTGACTACATCTGTCAAACTGGAGAGAGAGGACAGCAACACAATTAGACCCAACCAAAACAGAGCAAACTAGAATGCTATTTGCCCCTGAAAAGAGAGTACACAGTGGCAGAATACCTGACCACTGTGACTGACCAAAACTTAAGGAAATCTTTGGCTATGTACAGACTCCTTGAGCATAGCCTTGCTATTGAGAAAGGCCGCCAAAGGCAGACCTGGCTCTCAAGAGAAGACAGGTTGTGCACACACTGCCCACAAAATGAGGTGGAAACTGAGCTGCACTTCCTAAGCTCCTGCCAAATGTATGACCATATTAGAGACACATTTCCATCAGAATACACAGAACCACAAAGAATTTGAAAACAAATCCAATTTTGATAAACTCCCAATACCACAGCGTGCCATCACAACAGCAAGATTTGTGACCTGATGCCAGAAGATAAAGGCAACCATTGAAGAAAAAACACCATTGTAAATACAACCTATATTTATTTCCCCCTTTGTACTTTATCTATTTGCACATCATTACAATACTGTATATAGACATAATATGACATTTGAAATGTCTTTATTCTTTTGGAACTTTTGTGAGTGTAATGTTGACTGTTAATTTTTTATTGTTTATTATCTATTTCACTTGCTTTGGCAATGTAAACATATGTTTCCGATGTCAATAAAGTCCCTTAAATTGAAATTGAGAGAGATGCTCATACTATGGGGTGGTTTCAGACTCCTTTTGAATGCACTACAGTCGCTCAAGAGTGTCTGCCATTTTTATAACATTTGTTGCACTCATCCCTTACCCTCCCACCCTTCCCCTGCACCCCTTACTTGCACTACTCCCCATCTCTCATCCCTTCATCTCTCACCTCATCCATAGTGTCGTATTCATCCTCCAGGCTCATCACCAGTTTAACCCCTTGTAGACTGATCTCCAGCTCACACAGAGAGGGGGGCCGCAAATGGACCGTCCGCTTCCTCGCTATCGCAATCTGACAGAGAAGTAAGAGAGAGTTCAATACAGATCAACTTTATTATTTAAAGAATGTCTCATTCAGACTATTTAGGACCCTATGACCTGTAGGTTCACCCAACCCAGAGTGATGCATTTCCTGTTTACCTTTTGCATGGCAGCACAGAGGATGCCATTGCCTTGGTGATAGGGCACCTCCACAGAACCCAGGAACTGAACACTGAAACTGTCCATCCAGGCTGGGTTCCTCTTCATTCCTACAGGAAGTGCACACACAGGAAGTGACATCAGATGGGAAGCATTTTATCTTATTGACATTCAGGTTATGTGTCTCCAGTGATGAAACACTGTCAACACTTGACATACTCAGTATAGAAAGGACATTTTCCAGTAGAACTGTTCTCCTACCAGACATGAATATAAAATATTGTAACATACATGGGATATGTGCAGTGAAATGTGTTGTTTTGCAGGGTCAGCCTTCCAGTTACTGGCCCAATGCTCTAACTGCTAGGCTACCTGCCCCCCTAATATTTTACTCACCCATTATCTCCTTGGACTGCCCTATGACCTCATGGGCGTAGAAGGCTGGGAATATCCCCCTCTCTCCCGTCCGCATGTTGTAGCCTCTGTACCAGTAGTCATCCTCCTCTTCCTCGACATATAGAGGGTCGTCCACATCCAGCTCCAACTCATCCACATGTCTGGGGATAAACCTGTACGCGGAAGGAGACAGAGGTCAGAGGGTAGAGACACACACACACATTATTGGGTTTTAGTGAAGAGGAAGCAGCATCTGTCTGGGTATCAGGTGTCTCCCCGAGGAGAGGCTGTAGCTGAAGAAACAGCAGAGATACACTTAGGGAGGGAGAGAAGGGGGAGAGGAAATGCTGGATGATAGTCGTATAAAGGCTAGGGAGATAAAAATGATTCAGTTACTGAGGAATGGAACAGGGGGCACAAACACACACAGAGTGATACCCAGGTGGTGACAGGCTGGTGTGAGTATAAATCAAATCAAAGTTTATTGGTCGCGTACACCAAGAAACGAGTGGCGCAGCGGTCTAAGCCACTACATCTCAGTGCAAGAGCTCTCACTACAGTCCCTGGTTCGAATCCAGGCTGTATCACATCCGGACGTAATTGGGAGGCACACAACTGGCCCAGCGTCGTCCGGGTTTGGCCGGGGTAGGCCGTCATTGTAAATAAGAATTTGTTCTTAACTGACTTAACTTGCCTAGTTAAATAAAGGTTAAATCAAAATATAAATAAAACACAGATTTGCGGGTAAGATGTTAATCAGTCTCTCGGTCCCAGCTTTGATGTACCTATACTGTCTCCGCCTCCTAGATGGTAGCGGGGTGAACAGGCTGTGGCTTTGGTGGCTGATGTCCTTAAAAATCTTTTTGGCCTTCCAGTTAACACTGTGTGCTGAAGATGTCCTGGAGGGCAGGCAGTGTGCCTCCGATTATGTGTTTGGCTGCGGTGCAGTTGCCATACCAGGTAGTGATACAGCCTGACAGAATACTCTCGATGGTGCATCTGTAGAAGTTAGTGAGGGTTTTAGGGGCCAATCCGAATTTCTTCAGCCTCCTAAGGTTGAAGCTTCACCACACTGTCAGTGTCGAGGCACCATTTCAGATCCTCAGGAATGTGCACGCTGAGGAACGTGAAGCTTTTGACCCTCTCCACTGCTGTGGGGCCCTCATGTTAAAGATCAGCATGGCGAAGGTGTTGTTGCCTACCTTCACCATCGGGGTCGGCCCATCAGGAAGTCTAGGACCCAGTTGCACAGGGAGGGGTTCAGACCCAGGGCACTGAGCTTAGTGATGAGCTTGTATGGCACTCTGGTGTTGAAGGTTGAGCTAAAGTAGATGAACAGCATTCTCACAAAGGCATTCCTCTTATCCAGGTTGGATAGGGCAGTGTAATGACACTTGTTTTGTCCCTGCCACATACGTACACAGTCACACGTATACGTCGATACTATTCCCAGAGGAAACCCGGAACATTTCCCAGTCTGCATGATCAAAACAGTCTTCAAGCATAGATTGAACAGACCAACTTTGACCAGTCCTTACCAAGGAGGCTTTCTATTTAACTTTCTGCCTTTAGGCAGGGAGTAGCAGGATGGAGGAATTATCTGATTTAGCAAAGGGAGGGCGGGCGGGGGAGGGCCTTATAACTATCCCGGAAGGGAGAGTAATAATAGTAAAGAGTGTTCTCTCCATGTGTAGCACATGCGATGTGTTGATAGCATTTCGGGAGCATTTTACTCAGATTTCCCTTATTAATGTCCTCAGCTACAAAAAAAATGCAGCTTCAGAATAGGCAGTTTCCAGTTTTCCAGCAAGCAAACCATCCACCGCTTCCAAGTATATTATTCGCTAACGTTCAGTCCCTGGTCAATAAAGTAAATGAGCTCAGGGTGAGGATCTTCTTTCAGTGAGACATAAGGGACTGTAACATACTCTGTTTCACGGAATCATAGCTCTGTCCAGTCAGCGGGGGTTCTCCATTCATCGTGCACACAGAAAGAAAGAACTGTCAGGGAAAAACAAAGGCGGAGGGGTTTGTCTCATGATTAACAACTCATGGTGTTGTGATTGTGGTGACGTACAGGGACTCAAGTCCTTTCTTTCTCCTGATCTGGAATAACTCACCATCAAATGCAGACTGCATACATTTCTTCGCTTTTTGTCACTGCCGTGTATATTCCCCCCAAGCCGACACTGCGACAGTGCTCAAGAAACTACACTGGACTTTTTTGCCCCACTGTATATAGCTGTTACTCCTGCGGTGTCACTAGGTCCACAGCTGTAACTATGACAACTTCCCTCCTCTCGCTCCCCATTCCTCTCTTCCTCCCTCCATCTCTTCTTCCCTCCCTCCAGACCACTGGTGATTCACCAGATTCTCATTCTCCTACTGCACACACCCATCCTTTGTCCCATATCACCTACGGTCCATATTATGACTAAGAACAAAGAGTCAAACAGATAAGATATTGTAATACTGTATGTTCTCTTACAATGATAACATTACAATAACCACAGGTTTTTGTCTGATCAGGATTTCAGATTGCTTGTTGTGTTGCTCTCTGTTTATATAACACAGTACGTATGTCTATAAATGATGTTCTGAATGCTATGACTCACCTGTAGACAGCCCTGTGTGTCTGGTCCCGCTCTTCTCCATTGATGGTACAGGAGAACAGCCCAAACGACTCTGTGCCTGCACAGGTAAACACACACCCCAGTGAGAACACCGATACACTTGTTGGGCGGTACATTAATGTAACCCATAGGACCTCTCTGAATAAAATCTAAATAAATGATAACTGCATCTGTCAAAATAACTTATGTTGATGAAATTCTTGTTCTTCCCATTTGTAATAGACCATTAATGAAGTGAAAGGAGAGGATAATGATGGTTCAGTGATCTTTTATCACGCTACAGCTTGGGAGAGCTAACATGGACACTCATTTATCATATGATTCATCAAATGAGAGTCAAAATGGTATGAAACCCCAAGTATAAGCTTCATTCACCACTTTTTTCGCCACAACAATAATATGTTTGACTACAGCCCCTATCCCCCTTGCTAGTAGCTAAAATTGTTTAGGTGCTCATAGTTAGTTTGTAGTTAGTTAGTTAGTTGGTCTGTAGCGTACTTACTGGAGGATTGTGAGATGCAGGACATTAGCTAGTTAATTCATTAGTTAGTTAGTTTGTGTGTAGCCTACTTACTGGAGGATTGTGAGAGCCAGAAAGTTAGTTAGTTACTGACAGGAGGATTGTGAGATGCAGTAAGTTAAACTGAACAAAAATATAAAAACAGAATGCAACAATTTCAACTATTTTACTTAGTTACAGTTCATATAAAGAAATCAGTCAATTGAAATCATTTCATTTGGCCCTAATCTATGGATTTTACATAACTAGGCAGGGGTGCAACCATGTGTGGGCCTGGGAGGAGGGAGGAGGGAGGGCCCACCCCGACCCAGGGAGGAGGGCCCACCCACTGGGGAGTCAGGCCCAGCAAATCAGAGTTAGTTTTTCCCCACAAAAGGGCATTTTTAAAGACAGAAATACTCCTCAGTTTCCTCAACTGTCCGGGTGGCTGGTGTATGGATTTCCCACAGGTGTAGAAGCTGGATGCGGAGGTCTTGAGCTGGCGTAGTTACACGTGGTTTGCAGTCATGAGTCCGATTGGATGTATAGCCAAATTCTCTAAAATTATGTTAGAGGCAGCTCATGGTAGAGAAATGAACAATAAATTCTCTAGCAACAGCTCTGGCAGACATTCCTTCAGTCAGCATGCCAATTGCACGCTCCCTCAACATTTGAGACATCTGTGGCATTGTGTTGTGTGACAAAACTGCACATTTAGAGTTTCCTTTTATTGTCCCCAGCAGAAGGTGCACCTGTGTAATGATCATGCTGTTTAATCAGCTTCTTGATATGCCACACCTGTCAGGTGGATGGATTATCTTGGCAAAGGAGAAATGTTCACAAACAGGAATGTAAACAAATTTGTGCACAAAGTTTTAGAGAACTAAGCTATTTGTGCGCATGGAAAATTGATTGGATCTTTTATTTCAGCACATGAAACATGGGACCAACACTTTACATGTTGCATTCATATTTTTGTTCAGTATTAGTTACTGGAGGATTATGAGATACAGTGAGTTAGCTAGTTAAGGAATTAGTTAGCTAGTTAGTTTGTAGCCTGCTTACAGAGGATTGGGAGGTGCAGCAACATTGTTAGTGACCGTTTCCACATTTTGTTGTGTTAAAGCCTCAGTTTAAAATGGATAACATTTAGATGTTGTGTCATTGGCCTACACACAACACCCCATAATGTCAAAGTGGAATTATGTTTAAGGAGTCAAAAAGTATTCAACCCCTTTATTATGGCAAGCTTTTAATAAGTTCAGGAGCAACAAGTCACATACCAAGTTGACTCACTCTGTGTGCAATAATAGCATTTACCATTTTTTAATGACCACCTCATCTCTGTAGCCGACACCTACAACTATCTGTAAGGTCCCTCAGTCAAGCAGTGAATTTCAAACAAAGATTCAACCACAAAGACCAGGGAGGTTTTCCAATGCCTCACTAAGGGCAACTATTGGTAGATGGATAAAAATACAAAAAGTAGAAATGGAATATCCCTTTGAGCATGGTGATGTTATTAATTACACTTTGGATGGTGTATCAATATACCCAGTCACTACAAAGATACAGGCATCCTTCCTGTTGCCGGAGAGGAAGGAAATCGCTCAGGAATTTTACAATGAGGTTTAATGGCTGTGATAGGTGAAAACTGAGGATGGATCAACAACATTTTAATTACTCCACAATACTAACCTAAATGACAGAGTGAAAAGGAGGAAGCCTGTACATAAAAAATATTCCAAAACATGCATCCTGTTTGCAATAAGGCACTAAAGTATAACTGCAAAAAATGTGCGAAAGAAATTAAAGCATTATTATTTGGGTAAATCCAACAAAACACATCACTGAGTACCACTCTTCATATTTTTAAGCATGGTGGTGGCTGCATCATGTTATGGGATACTTGTCATTGGCAAGGACTAGGGAGTTTTTTAGGATGAAAAAAGAAACGGAATAGAACTAAGCACAGGCAAAATCCTAGAGGAAAATCTGCTTCAATTGCTTTCCAAGACAAATTCACCTTTCAGCAGAATTCCCCTTTCAGCACAATAAACTAAAACACAAGGTCAAATATACAATGGAGTTGCTCACCAAGATGACATTGAATGTCCCTGAGTGGCCTAGTTCAAGTTTTAACTTAAATAGGCTTGGAAATCTATGGCAAGACTTGAAATGGCTGTCTAGCAATGATCAACAACCAACTAGACAGCGCTTGAAGAATTAAAAAAATAATATGTTGCAAATATTGCACAATTCAGTTGTGCAAAATACTTAGAGACTTACCCATAAAGACTCACAACTGAAATCACTGCCAAAGGTGATTCTAACACGTATTGACTTATGGGTGTGAATACTTATGTAAGTGAGATATTTCTGTATTTCATTTTCAATACATTTGCAAAACATTCTAAAAACATGTTATTGTGTGTAGATGGGTGAGAATGAAACACCTATTTAATCCATTTTGAATCCAGGCTGCAACACAACAACATGTGGAATAAGTCAAGGGGTATGAATACTTTCTGAAGGCACTGTAGTTAGTTAGTCTGTTAGTGTGCATCCTACTTACTGGAGGATCGAGAGGTGCTGTTGACAAACACATTGAGGAACTTCTTGGAGAAATGCATGTCAGCCTCAGGGGAGGAGTCTTCTGAGGAGCTGAGGAGTTCTGGCCGCACCCCTCCATTCCCCTGGCCGTTTCCCACCTCCCCCGTCCCCAGAGGGTCATCATCACACAGTGTAGACAGCTCACTGTCGTCACTCAGCACTGAGGTACATCTGGGAGGGACACGGTTCACACAGGTTAGTAATTAAACAACTACATGTACTTAAATGAAGTCCACCTAAACCCTTAATGAAGGTGGGCCCTTTCCGTACGTACCGCCTGAGGCTGACCAGCTCCAGTGTAGTGTTCTCATCCACCACCAGAGTGTACTTCATGGAGTCGTACGCCAGACCATCATCATCTGGCCTGGACCGCAGGGCCTGCAGGGGGAGGTCCCTCACACACAGGGTGGGGTCCTGCTTTGACAGGGGGAGGTCCCGGACGCTCTCATCGATAGGCGGTGAGCTGTCCAGATATTGATTGCTGCCACGATAGGATGACTGCTTCCTCAGGCAGCTCAGGAACGGGGAGCAGTCTCCTTCCTCTTCCTCCTCCTCTTCCTCATCGTTGTCGGTGGAGTAGGTGAGGCTGAAGCATCGGTTGGTCTGGGCAGTGGGGATGTCCAGCGTCATGCTGTGTTTGACCGTGGTGATGCGTTCCAGGGAGGCCGTAGAGCGTCCGGTGGGCTTGGCCTCCATCTCGCGGCCTTCGTCCTTGTCACTCGCTACGCTGTCACTCAGACTGGGAGAGTCCAGTTCCTTCCTCCCCTCCAGCATCATCAGGTCGTTATCAGGCTCCACAATAACATCCATTTCCTCATCCTTCTTCTTGGTGTTTTTGCCAGATTTAGGGCTGGTGTCTTTCTCAGAATCCTGAGTGTGGTTGTTGTCTGTGGATATCCTGTTGCCATAGCGCTCCACGATCACCGGTCTGATGGTGTCAGCTGTAGGATTGTTCATGTACAGACAGGAGCCGAATCTTTTGTTTGCTTTCCCTGCATTCCCTTTGGGTGGCTCTGCACTCTTCTCCCTCTTATCTCTATCCTTCCCTTCCTTCCTCAGGCCCGTCCCTTCTTTATCCTCCTCCTCCGATCTCTTCGTCCCAGTTTTCTGCATTTGTTCGTCCGTGGCTTCGGTGAACGCGTCTGGCTCGATGTCCGAGGAGGGTGAGATGGTGTCCGAGATGGACACTGACCTCTTGAAACAGTCCTCAGGACAGCTGATTGGATAAGACCCCTCCGAGATCATCTTGTTCACCAGGTTGCTTAGCAACCAAGGTGAGTCTGAATTCTCACTCAGCTCATCCTCGCTCTCCGACTCAGACCCTCCCTCACTGTTCCCATCGTAGTCGTCAGCATGGGTGGGTATGAGTCTTGGTCCTACTGGCAGGTAGAAGGAGCGTTTGAAGCTCTCCAGGCTGTGGTCTGGTTCTATCTGGAGGACCATCTGTCTGGACATGCTGTCCTCACAGTGCTGGGCTGGGGGCAGGGTCTCATCTGGGTCGGCCTGGTGCTCATAGGGCAGGTCATTATCATCATCATCATCTACACTTTGTAGGCCCATCAGAGCCTGGCCGTCATCATAGGGCTCAGGAGGTAGGACGAGGGAGTCAGCAGGGGAGGGGGTGGCCAGGGTTGAGGAGAAAAGTTGTGAAGGTGAGGGTAAGGGTGAGTCCTCTTTGATGGGGTCTGGCTGGCCAAGGAGGAGTGATACCTTCATTCCCACAATTCCACTGTCCTGTTCTAACTCGGTGTCCGGGTCCAGTTCCTGGTCGGAGGTGGGTGAACTGGCCTCCTCGATGGAGTTGGTGAGGTGGGAGGAGCGTCCACTACTACTGTCATCACTAGTCAGGTCCAGCTCTGTCTCTGAGATGGAAGAGATCATGTTGGAGACCAGGGGTCCTCCGCAGGCGAATGCTGCCTCAAGCTCCCCTTCGATGTCTGAGTCTGACCCGGGAGAGCTCAGGTCCTGGTCTTGGTCTGAGGTGGTGTAGCACCGCTTAGCGTTCATGTCAGCAATGCCCGGGTCCGAGGATGGAGAGTTGGAGTCATTGGCCACCTCAATAGCTGCACCTGGATGCTGGCTCTGATTAGTGCTTCGGGATTGGTCGAGAACATCAGAGCGGCTTGATGACATGTAGCTGGAGAAGGAAGCCAGCTCAGAGGGCTCGATGGAGGGGAACTCAACATAGACTGAGCTCTGGTTCTCCTTACACACCATGTCATAAGTCTCCTTACACATAAACTCTACGTCAAAATCTTTCTCCAGCTCCTCATCTGACAGAGGGGTGTCAGCTCCGTCATTCCCCCCAATGGGAGCAGTGGAGGACAGGCATCGGCTGGTCCCATCTGGATCGTTCTCCAGTTCCGGGTCTAGGCCTGACTCAGTGGTGACCGTGTAGGTGTCGGTAGCACGTCGCTGGGTGGACGTGCAGGACCGTGAAAGTTTGTGGTTGTGGTCAGCGCTGTTGAGGTCGTGGTCAACCTCAGTGTCAGAGCATTGGGATTGGTCATCCAGGGATGTAACTCTGAAGATCAGAGGGTCAGCTGAGGAGTTAATGACCTCATTAGAGCCCGGGTGAGACTTGTGTTGACCGAAGGAGCCTGTTGGAGAGAGGGAGATATAGGGGAAAGGGGAGAGAGGGAAGAGAAAGAGTGAAGATAGATAAGGAGAGATGGTAGAGGGAGAAATGAGAAATGAGAGAAATAAGAATTGATCATGTGAGCATTATAACAATAGCAGATTTGAACCAGAAGTCACCAACGTGGGGATGGCAGTGAGGGGAGCAGGAGATAAACCGACCTATGCAAACTATTATTGTGTTGCGTCCAAACACTCAATAACAAATTAATTCTCACAAATTGGACTAAGAACTATTGGTGTCAAAATGGAGCCCATTCTTTAGAGAATCCCAAACGGAGTTTGCCAAAGTCTTTATCTATAGCTCTGGCCAGTGAGGACTACACTTTCACTTCACGTCACTTCATGTTTATGGGGAATGATGACCTCTGAACTCTGACAGGCAGCCATTTTGTTTGTTACCGTATTCAGGCCTCTCCCGTCTGTTGCCTTCCATGTCGCAAAGGAGGGGCCTGCGAGGGGACTGGGGGTAGGCGCCCTCCCCTGCCTGTTTGGGGGGAGTACCTTTGCTCTGGGACCCTGGGGCCTGGGGGGCTGGTTGGGAAGGGCATTGGCCCATCACGTGACTCCCATCCTCCAGACAAGAGTGGGTTGGAGACAGACGGCCTGCAAGCAGAGGACAACATCTTTCTTTTTTATTATTATTATTTTTTTAATTTTAGCCCTTTTTCTCCCCAATTTCGTGGTATCCAATTGTTTTAGTAGCTACTATCTTGTCTCATCGCTACAACTCCCGTACGGGCTCGGGAGAGACGAAGGTTGAAAGTAATGCGTCCTCCGATACACAACCCAACCAAGCCGCACTGCTTCTTAACACAGCGCACATCCAACCCGGAAGCCAGCCGCACCAATGCGCCGGAGGAAACACCGTGCACCTGGCCACCTTGGTTAGCGCGCACTGCGCCCGGCCCGCCACAGGAGTCGCTGGTGCGCGATGAGACAAGGACACCCCTACCGACCAAGTCCTCCCTAACCCGGGCGACGCTAGGCAAATTGTGCGTCGCCCCACGGACCTCCCGGTCGCGGACGGTTACGACAGAGCCTGGGCGCGAACCCAGGGACTCCGATGGCACAGCTGGCGCTGCAGTACAGCGCCCTTAACCACTGCGCCAGGACAACATCTTTCTGTAACATTTAAAGACACAGCATCTAAAGACAATACTAAGAGGTAGATAAATGATCATACAAACATTTGTAGAAAACCTTTCCTTAGAAAGCTAGGGCATTCCTTCATAAGCAATCTTTTCTATGAACTGTTCCGTCAGGAAAGGTGGTCCCATGCCGCTGATTAACATTACGCACCGAATGGGTCAACTCCGCAACAGCTCGCTGTATGATTGTACCGATACACAGCTTTGAAGTAAGCAGCGATTTGTTAACCTTGCAGCGGAATCCAGGGGTCTGACCCAATGCAGGGAAGAGGATCAGCATCTACCCAGACCTGTGTAACCAAACTGCTAAAACAGAGGGAGTCCTACAACGAGGTGAGATCCCAGCTACGCAAGCTAAATGAACTGAATTCCAACTTGTTATTGGGACAGACATGAACACCATTCTGGACATGCGGGACAAATCTAAAAGACCAACTACAATCCAAACGCAACCAAGGTTCTCCAACATAAGATCATTTCGAAGATAAATACACAACGCAGAGGACAAGAGGTCAAAAGCACTAAAAGTCAATAGGGAATTATCAATGGAAATAGTTGCTTTTCAGTTCAACATCTGTTAGAAATGTCAGTCCTGTGGCACGTTCCCATTGATACAACCTGAAATAGGATATTTGTTATTTGGCCATTGCCCCAGGTTTATTGCAAGGAATTCTAAATTGGTCAACCCCAGGCTAGGGCTGAGTTATAAAACTACATCCTGCCTGTTCCTGTTCCCCTGCATTTGTTCTGTGGAGAGAACCACATGAGAGAATCACAGGAGAGAATCACTGAGGACAGGGGAACATGAACATCTACCTCCCCACATGATTCATCCTCTTTGAATAAGAATAAACCTTCCTTCCCCTCCCCCTAAATCTTCCTCCCCCTGATTTGCTTTGGGGTCTGTGTTATTAAAGAATAACATCAACTGCTAACAACCTCACTGATGCCTGGCGGAGCTCATAAATCAAAAGCAAGAAGGGTACACTTTCTATTCCAACATGCAGAAAACATTACCGCGAATCGATTTCATACTATTATCGAGTTTTCTATTTTCTTGATATGTTGGAGAGCCTTGGTTGCTTGTGGAAAGGTGGCAGAGCTAGAGCGCTCTTCTCCCAAAAACGGTCTTCTCCCAAAAACGTCTATAGCCTCCGAACGGTTTGGCCTACACACTAATAGGAACCCTTTGTGGACAGCTGAGACACTCACAAACATGATGATGTTCTCCAGGAAGCCCACAAGCCTCATGAGACTTGCCTGAAGATCCACGGTACCAGTTTTAAAAAATGATGTATGTATATATGTAGATACAGTAGTTTAGTGCCTAAATAAGGGAATAAATAAATGAAAAAAAAGTTCCTGATCTTTCTTTTCTCTCTCAGATTTGTTTTTTCCTATCTGTTGTTCCAGGTATTGAATCTGTTATTCAATGCGTTTCTATTGGTTAAAAGCAGTAATGCCAAATTCAATGTTTCATCCAATAACTGTTATACATAATTTTTTTATATCTTTAGGCAGTGGTTCCCAAACTTTTTATAGTCCCGTACCCCTCCAAACATTCAACCTCCAGCTGCTTACCCCCTCTAGCACCAGGTTCAGCACACTCTCAAACGTTGTTTTTGCCATGAGTGTGAGTTTTTGTCACAACCCGACTCGTGGGATGTGTCAAAGAGCTCTTATTGGACTAGGACACAAATAATAATATAATAATAATCAATCATTTTGCTCATTATTAGCTATCTTACATATAAAACCTTATTTGTTCATCAAAAATTGTGAATTACTCACCACAGGTAAATGAGAAGGGTGTGCTTGAAAGGATGCACATAACTCTGCAATGCTGGGTTGTATTGGAGAGAGTCTCAGTCTTAAATAATTTTCCACACAGAGTCTGTGCCTGTACTTAGCGTCATTCTAGTGAGGGTCGAGAATCCACTCCCACATACAGTTGAAGTCGGAAGTTTACATAGACTTCGGTTGGAGTCATTAAAACTAGTTTTTCCAACCACTCCACAAATATCTTGTTAACAAACTATAGTTTTGGCAAGTCGGTTAGGACATCTACTTTGTGCATGACACAAGTAATTTTTCCAAAAATGGTTTACAGACAGATTATTTCACTTATAATTCACTGCATCCAGTGGGTCAGAAGTTTACATACACTAAGTTGACTGTGCCTTTAAACAGCTTGGAAAATTCCAGAAAATGATGTCATGGCTTTAGAAGCTTCTAATAGGCTAATTGACATCATTTGAGTCAATTGGAGGTGTGCCTGTGAATGTATTTCAAGGCCTACCTTCAAACTCAGTGTCTCTTTGCTTGACATCATGGGGAAATCAGCCAAGACCAAAAATTGTAGACCTCCACAAGTCTGGTTTATCCTTGGGAGCAATTTCCAAACTCATGAAGGTATCATGTTCATCTGTACAAACAATAGTTCGCAAGTATACTGCCCTACCAAGCAAAAAGGCAGTAACTACTAATTTGGTCAAAAATGAGTTAATGTCATTTTTGCTACATTAAATACATGCTTAATCACGTGGACAAGTATCCTGCCTCGTATTGTGTTCTGGAGAAAATGGGGGTCATGTTAGCAGTAACTGCATAAATCTACTGTGAAACCAAGGTAAATAAAACACATTTTTCTCAGTTCCACGCAATGAGCAGTTACTGCCAGGAGCTGTGCCAGGCTGTTGATTCATCAAGCTGTAAAAACATATAATTCACTGGCTTGTATGCGAAGCAGTAACTGTTTCAAAACATCTCCTGCCATGTCACTGATACGTCGTGAAACAGTGTTGTTTGATGAAGGCATCGTCTGTGTAGTTTTTTGGGCCTTTTCCCCCAGCATTGTCCCAGCTATATCTGCGGCAGCAGGAAGAATGAAGTCCTCCACAATAGTATGGGGCTTGCCTGTCCTAGCCACTCGGTAGCTCACCATATAAGACTCTTCTAGCCCCTTCTTATTAATGGTATCTGTTGCTTTTATACGCCTACTCGAAAGTCATCTTTATTCCCCCTCAAAAAACTTGTGGCTTATTTTTCAAATTGTTTTGTTTCTAAATGTCTGCGCTAGAGTGAAGGTTTCCTGTGAGAGAGTAACAGTTAATGTGATTAGATGTTAATTATTTGACATTGTGTTGTTATTTTGCTGAACACTAGATGGTTTAATTTTATTTTTGGCAGTGAAACGAGGCTACTCAGGCGAGAAAAAACCTCACCCAAATATGTAGCCACGTTGGAAAATATAAATGTACCGTTTGAAAATTTAAAAACAAATGACAAATTAAGATAAATATGTGAATCACACATTTATTTAGCGTACCCCTGACGGCAATGCACGTACCCCCATACCCCAGTTTGGGAATACCTGCCTTAAGGGGTCTTAAAATTCTAAATCAAATAGCTAAATGATCCTTGGTATAACCATCTTAAAACAATTCCATATGTTAGCTTAGAACCTGGTTGAGAGAATGCCAAGAGTGTGAATCTCAAATATAAAATACATTTGGATTTGTTTGACATTTTTTTGGTTCCCCGGGCGCCGAAGACGTAGATGTTAAGGCAGCCCCCCCGCATCTCTCTAATTCAGAGGAGTTAGTTTTGCTGTACAACTGACTAGGTAACCCCTTTCCCTTTCCCTTACATGATTCCATATGTGCTATTTCATAGTTTTGATGTCTTCACTATTGTTCTAAAAAAAAGAAAAAACATTGAACGAGTAGATGTGTCCAAACTTTGACTAGTACTGTATATATGTACCTATTTAAGCCCACAGGTACCGGTGGGATTAGGGTGACCACATTTAAAATACCCAAATGTGGGACATCACAATGACTTTGCGAAACATTCGCTACACAGTGTAGCCTAAATGAATACAAAATGTTGGCAACACCCCCGGTTCACCAACTACTTTTCTGAGAGTTCAGTGTGTCAAATCGGAGGGTCTGCTGTCCGGACCTCTGGCAGTCTCTATGGGGGTGCCACAGGGTTCAATTCTTGGACCGACACTCTTCTCTGTATACATCAAAGATGTCGCTCTTGCTGCTGGTGAGTCTCTGATCCACCTCTACGCAGACGACACCATTCTGTATACTTCTGGCCCTTCTTTGGACACTGTGTTAACAATCCTCCAGGCAAGCTTCAATGCCATACAACTCTCCTTCCGTGGCCTCCAATTACTCTTAAATACAAGTAAAACTAAATGCATTGCGACCTGTACGCTCTCGTTGGCTGGCCCTCGCTTCATACTCGTCGCCAAACCCACTGGCTCCATGTCATCTACAAGACGCTGCTAGGTAAAGTCCCCCCTTATCTCAGCTCGCTGGTCACCATAGCATCTCCCACCTGTAGCACACGCTCCAGCAGGTATATCTCTCTAGTCACCCCCAAAACCAATTCTTTCTTTGGCAGCCTCTCCTTCCAGTTCTCTGCTGCCAATGACTGGAACGAACTACAAAAATCTCTGAAACTGGAAACACTTATCTCCCTCACTAGCTTTAAGCACCAACTGTCAGAGCAGCTCACAGATTACTGCACCTGTACATAGCCCACCTATAATTTAGCCCAAACAACTACCTCTTTCCCTACTGTATTTATTTATTTTATTTATTTATTTATTTTGCTCCTTTGCACCCCATTATTTTTATTTTTACTTTGCACATTCTTCCACTGCAAATCTACCATTCCAGTGTTTTACTTGCTATATTGTATTTACTTTGCCACCATGGCCTTTTATTTGCCTTTACCTCCCTTATCTCACCTAATTTGCTCACATCGTATATAGACTTGTTTATACTGTATTATTGACTGTATGTTTGTTTTACTCCATGTGTAACTGTGTCGTTGTATGTGTCGAACTGCTTTGCTTTATCTTGGCTAGGTCGCAATTGTAAATGAGAACTTGTTCTCAACTTGCCTACCTGGTTAAATAAAGGTGAAATAAAATAAATAAATAAATAGGTTAACCACATCCCGCAACCAAACTATCATGTCCTGCATTTTATTAACAAATTCAAACGCCGCTAATTAATTTTTTTTGTTGATTTGTCCCGTATTTCAGTCAGACACTCCAACCTGTAACGTTGCACTTATTAATATATACAGTGCCTTCGGAAAGTATTCAGACCCCTTGACCTTTTCCACATTTTGTTACGTTACAGCCTTATTCTAAAATGGATTAAATATTTTTTCCCCTCATCAGTCTACACACAATATCTCAAAACGACAAAGCAAAAACTGTTTTTTGAAATGTTTGCAAATGTATTAAAAATAAATAAATAACACATTACATTTACATAAGTATTTAGAACCTTTACTCAGTACTTTGTTGAAGCACCTTTGGCAGCGATTACTGCCTTAAGTATTCTTGGGTATGATGGAGTTTCTCCTATTCTGCTTTGCACATCCTCTCAAGCTCTGTCAGGTTGGATGGGGAGTGCCGCTATTTTAAGGTCTCTCCAGAAATGTTCGATCAGGTTCAAGTCCTGGCTCTGGCTGGGCCACTCAAAGACATTCAGAGACTTGTCCCGAAGACTCTCCTGCATTGTCTTGGCTGTGTGCTTAGGGTTGTTGTCCTGTTGGAAGGTGAACCTTCGCCCCAGTCTGAGGTCCTGAGCGCTCTGGAGCAGGTTTTCATCAAGGATCTCTCTGTACTTTGATCCGTTCATCTTTCCCTTGATCCTGACATCATCATCCCCAGACCATAATGCTGCCACTACCATGCTTCACCATAAGGATGGTGCCAGGTTTCCTCCAGACGTGACACTTAGCATTCAGGCCACAGTTCAATCTTGGTTTTATCAGACCAGAGAATCTTGTTTCTCATGGTCTGAGTCCTTTAGGTGCCTTTTGGCAAACTCCAAGCGGGCTGTCATGTGCCTTTTACTGAGGAGTGGCTTCCATCTGGCCACTCTATCATAAAGGCCTGATTGGTGAAGTGCTGCAGAGATGGTTATCCTTCTGGAAGATTCTTCCATCTCCACAGAGGAACTTTGGGTTCCATCGGGATCTTGTTCACCTTCCTGACCGAGGCTGTTCTCCCCCGATTGCTCAGTTGCGCCGGGTGGCCAGCTCTAGGAAGAGTCTTGGTAGGTCCAAACTTTCTCCCATTTAAGAATGATGGCAGTCATTGTGTTCTTGGGGACTTTCAATGTTGCAGAAATTGTTTAATACCCTTCCCCAGATCTGTCTCTCGAAACAATCCTGTCTTGGAGTTCTACGGACAATTCCTTCGACATCTTGGCTTGAATTTTGCTCTGACATGCACTTACAACGTTGGGACATTATATAGACAGGTGTGTGCCTTTCCAAATCATGTACAAGCATTTGAATTTACCACAGGTGGACCCCAATCAAATTGTATAAACAGCTCAAGAATTATCAATGGAATCAGGATGCACCTGAGCTCAATTTCGAGTCTCATTGCAAAATGTCTGAATACTTATATAAATAAGGTATTTCTGTTTTTTTATTTTGTATATATTTGCAAAAATGTCAAAAAACCTATTAACTTTGTCATTATTGGGTCATGGGGTCAGAATGCACTGTATGTATCATAAGGATGTGGTACTGGTGTTGTTAAACACTTCTCCAATCATTGCTGAGATCTGATATTCTGTACAGCGCAAGACGAGACGTAGGCCAATGTCACAGGCCGATCGTCAACCGATCACATTTTTCCTTCCTTTCCTTTCAGGCTAAAGTCTATCTAAACTTGGAGGGGAACCTTAACCCTAACTACTTACAAAAAGCGTGCCTTTGACAAAGAACTACAAAAGCAAGTAAAAAGCCATATTAGCTGCTACTTCACGCAATGCCGTTTAAAAATGGTCCCTTCCGAACTGTTTTACATGTTATGCATTTTCTATAACAATATTAAATAGTCTAAACCTTTTGATACAAACTTTGAGAAATGATTACGTCATTTACAGGGAAAGCTGACAAAATGTTCTATTCATGTATGGTACACTGTCCCGCAAAATCTTGTTGACCCATATTTTCGTATTTTAAATGTGGTCATCCTACCTGCAAATGACCTCATAAAAAAATGACAGATGTAGCCTATTGAATACATCTTACATTTACATTTTAGTCAATTAGCAGAAGCTCTTATCTAAAGAGACTTATAGTTAGTGCATTCATCTTAAGATAGCTAAGTGGGACATTGTCAACCTTCTTTTCAAAGTGGTTAATAGTTGTCCGCAGAGAGTGAGGAGGAAGGGTGGAGGATTAAGGAGGGAGGAAAAGGTGGAAAATACTTTCCTATGGTCAGAGCCTGAAGCTTTAAATGTAGTGTTTTTAAAAAAATGTATTTAACCAGGTAGGCTAGTTGAAAACAAGTTATCATTTACAAGTGCGACCTGGCCAAGATAAAGCAAAGCAGTACGACAAAATCAACACAGAGTTACACATGGAATAAACAAACATACAGTCAATAATACCGTAGAAAAGTCTATATACAGTGTGTGCAAATGAAGTAGGATAAGGGAGGTAAAGGCAATAAATAGGCCATGGTGGCAAAGTAATTACAATATAGCAATTAAACACTGGAATGGTAGAATGTGCAGAAGATGAATTTGCAAGTAGAGATACTGGGGTAAAAAGGTGCAAGATCAATAAATAAATACAGTATGGGGATGAGGTAGTTGGATGGGCTATTTACGGATGGGCTATTTACAGATGGGCTATTTACAGGTGCAGTGATCTCTGAGCTAATCTGACAGCTGGTGCTTAAAGCTAGTGAGGAATCTCCAAAACCATGCTAGATATGATTCTCCAGCTTCAGTGATTTTTGCAGTTGTTCCAGTCATTGGCAGCAGAGAACTGGAAGGAAAGGCGGCCAAAGGAGGAATTGGCTTTGGGGGTAACCAGCGTGCTACGGCGACCAGTGACCTAGGTATTTGTAGTTGTCCACATATTCTAAGTCAGAACCGTCCAGAGTAGTGATGATGGACGGGCGGGCAGGTGAGGGCAGCGATCAGTTGAAGAGCATGCATTTAGTTTTACTTGCATTTAAGAGCAGTTGGAGGCCACGGAAGGAGAGTTGTATGGCATTGAAGCTTGTCTGGAGGTTAGTTAACACAGTGTCCAAAGAAGGGCCAGAAGTATACAGAATGGTGTTGTCTGCGTAGAGGTGGATGAGAGAGCAGCAAGAGAGACATTATTGATGTATACAGAGAAGAGAGTCGGCCCAAGAATTGAACCCTGTGGCACCTGCATAGAGACTGCCAGAGGTCCGGACAACAGGCCCTCCGATTTTACACACTGAACTCTATCAGAGAAGTAGTTGGTGAAACAGGCGAGGCAATAATTTGCGAAATCAAGGCTGTTGAGTCTGCCGATAAGAATGTGGTGATTGACAGAGTCAAAAGCCTTGGCCAGGTCGATGAATATGACTGCACAGTAATGTCTCTAATCGATGGCGGTTATGATATCGTTTAGGACCTTGAGCGTGGCTGAAGTGCACCCATAACCAGCTCTGAAACCAGATTGCATAGCGGAGAAGGTACGGTGGGATAGAAAGTGGCTTTAGCAGTGGATACAGAAGAGAAGGTAAAGAAGAGGGAATGAAAGGATGATAGGTCCTCTGGAAGTTTTTTTTCTTTCAATTTTTGCTCAGCTGCCTGCAGCCCTGTTCTTTAAGCTTGCAATGAGTCACTCAGCCATGGAGCAGGAGGGAAGGGCCGAGCCGGCCAGGAGAAAAGAATACAGGGCGAATCATAGTATGGGAAAAGAGAAGAGAGTAAGGTTGAAGAGGTTGAATCAGGAGACAAAGGGAGAAAGATTAAGCAGAAGGAAGAGATGAAAGGTTTGAAGAGGAGTGAGTAGGGGGAGAGAATGATAGGATATATGAGGAGAGAGAGAGAAAGAGAGGAGAAGATTTCTACAGCCATGACTATCTGGGTAGGGGCTGAGCGGATAGGGTTGGAGGAGAGGGAGACAGAAAAGTAAACAAAGTAGTGATCAGAGACCTGGAAGTGGTTAGTAGGCAAACAGCCTCTAGTAAAGATGGGGTCAAGCGTTTTTCCTGACTAGTGAGTTGGATTGGGAAAGGGTAATCAAAGGCAGATGTCGGGAGGGTGAAGTCGTTCAGTACGAAGAGTGGTGAGCCATCGTTAGGAAATGAGCTTATCAAGGTGTCAAGCTCATTGAGGAACTTCCTAAGGGCACCTGGTGGGCGATAGATGACAACAATGTTAAGTTTGAGTGGACAAGTGACAGTGACAGCATGGCAGTCAAATTAGGTGATGGACAGGTGAGTGAGGGAGAAAATAGAAATTCTCCAGTTAGGAGAAATGAGTATCCCTGTGCCACCACCGCAACGACCAGATGCTCTCGGAGTATGAGAGAAGCGCAGCTAGAGTAGCAGTGTTCTCTGGGGTGATCCATGTCTCCGTCAGGGCCAAAAGGTCAAGGGAGTGAAGGGCAGGATAGACTGAGATGAACTCTGCTTTCTTGACTGCAGATAGGCAGTTCCAAACGCTGCCAAAGACTAGGAATTCCACATATATATCATCATAAACTGGGAAGTTCGACCCTGAATGCTGATTGGCTGACAGACAGGTATACCATGGGTATGACAAAATATACATTTTTACTGCTCTAATTACGTTGGTAACCAGTTTATAATAGCAATAAGGCACCTCGGGAGTTTGTGGTATATGGATTATATACCACTGCTAAGGGATGTGCCCAGGCACTCCGCAATGCGTCGTGCGTAAGAACAGCTCTTAGCCGTGGTATATTGGCCATTTACCACACCCCCTCGTGCCTTCTTGTTTAATTATACAATATGCATACAGTGCACCCACACAATGTCTCAATAAATGTTTATCTTTTTAATACCTTTAAACACCAAGTATAGCTCATTTCAAAATAGGCCATCATCACTGTCAATTAGGAATGATAATTCTTCACGTTTTACCAGTGATATGTCCAAACTGCATCTGCATGCCGATCATTTGATCTCAATCAGTTTCATAGGAATATGCATTTAAATCTTCTTCAATTACTTTTTCATAAGCAAATTAGAGCAGATGGTGTCAACAAACTATAAAGCCTTCCTGTATTTGGTTTCAATCCAAGTAAATTCTGCCTAGTAGCGCACGCTGCTGAGTTTAGCGATTCAGCTAACCATCCTAAAATGTCATAAGAAATGACTACGGTGGGTTTTTTGGTGTAACAGTATCATTATACTAAGCTATTATATTTGGTTCTGTTATGTAGAATGCAAATGAATAATTATGTGATCTTCCAAGACATTGATTCAGCTTTGATCTAATTTGACTAAAGGAGCACCGTTGTGAGAAGTGGCAGAGCAATGCACCCGCTGCACCGAACAAGCTCATTGAAGCACACTTAGCCTACTCTTTTGCCTCGCACAAAATTTGTTGATACAGAAAAGAGACCACATGTTTTATGAAAATCTGGGAATATTTGGCCAAGGAACACTTCTGGTTGGTCTCAGGAAATTTAAAACAGGAAGGGGGGCTTTTAAAATGGGTTTGTGTAAAGTAGAAGCAAATATGGCCATGTATAGCCTCAAAAGTTTAACGAAATGACCTTTGTCAGAAACACACTTTTTAAAAAGTAGTTAAGGCTAACTGTCCTCGCTAAGTTTAGCTGGAACGTAGCCCGAAAGGATTTGAGAAATGTGATTGGCTGACGATAGGCCTATGACATTGGCCTATGACATTGGCCTAAGTCTCATCTTGCGCTGCGCAGAATATCAGATCTCAACAACAATTGGAGTGTTTAACATCACCAGTCACACATCCTTATGATATATATCTTTCATAAGCGCAACATGACTGTAAGACAGGTCGGAATGTCTGACTGAAAAATACAGCAAATCAAACTTTTGAATTTTTTATTACTTGTGTTTAAATATGATGATAAAATGCGGGCATGATTGTTTGGTTGCGGGATGCGGGACAAAAAAAACTATTCAATTATATGAATTTGTGTATTGTGCGTGTAGCCTTCCAAACAAGAACATTTTAAAAAGTATACATTTATTTTTTAAATACTTGGACATTTGGAGGAAATTAGCTGCTAGGTGTTGGCAGTGAATTAGTATTGGATAAATAATGAGTAGGGGGGAGTGGTAACAGTATAACAGCATAGTACTCACCCTGTGAGGTAGGGTTGCGTAGAGAGTCCTGCCAGCTGCCCTTCTTTGGAGAAAGACTGCTGTTGTTGTTCAGTGAGTCCTGAGAGAGAGAAAGAAAAAGAGCGAGGTCAGCATAATTTACCAAATCAGAGGAGAGCAGAATGCAAAGTTTGGTGTTAAATGTGATAAGGTTGGAGGTTGAGTGTGTGCGTGCATGTGTACCTGTGAGACAGCGGTGGTGAGGTTGAGGGTAGTGGGCCGGCTCTTCAGCGTGCCAAGGGTGGGGGAAGAAGGAGGGGAAGCGGTGGGGGAGGGAGGAGCGTCAGGATCCACCTCGTCTTCATCTTCCTCTTCCTCATCCTCCTCATCCTCGTCATCGATCATCTCAAACTCCTGGAAGTCGTCCTGGAAGGAGCAGACCGGGTGGTGCATATCGCTCTTCTCCAGAATCAGACAGTCCTGACAGAGAGATAGACAGAGAGAGAGAGAGAGAGAGATAATAAAAAGGGAACAAAAGCAACAACCCCAGAGTCACCTTGCAATAATTTTCAGAGAAAGGTGTGGGACAGGTAAACCCATAGCAGCCTACAAGAAGAATATAACACAACATTCTGTAATCATGCACTGCAGTATACGTATCAGCGTTCAAACACACATCAAAGCACTGCAATCAACAGTGAAGAAGTGACTCCGGGATGCTGGCCTTCTAGGCAGAGTTGCAGAGAAAAGCCATATCTCAGACTGACCAATAAAAATAAAAAATTAAGATGGGCAAAAGAACACAGACACTGGACAGAGTTATGGCTTTTTCTTTGCAACTCGTCTCTTCACTGTTGACGTTGAAACTGGTGTTTTGCGGGTACTATTTAATAACTTCTTAGGGCTAGGCCCCTTTTTTCTCAATTTCCACCTGAATGACGTGCCCAAAGTGAACTGCCTGTTGCTCAGGCCCTGAAGCCAGGATATGTATATAATTTGTACCATTGGAAAGAAAACACTTTGATGTTTGTAGAAATGATAAAATAATGTAGGAGAATATAACACAATAGATATGGAGATTTTTTTTTAAGAGACCCCCCTCTTAGAAAGGCAAGTAAAAGTTCATATAGAAAATTAGCTACCTGGATACAAATCCTATGGCTCAAACAATCGCATGGCATGTTTTCACTGTAATAGCTACTGTAAATCAAACAGTGCCATTAGATTAACAAGAATTTAAGCTTTCAGCCATTATAAAGACACTTATATGTACCTAAATGTTTAATACATGTGACAGATACTGTACATTTTATCTGAGCAAGTCAATGACATAGCCTACTGTACAAGAGATACTTCACATATTTTATGGGCGATTGCTTTTTATTAGTAGAAAATAATATGTGATCTACATTTTTATATTATCTAGTAATATTTTAGTCATATTGATAGTGTTGTGTATTTATGATATCATGTACTCATAACAGTGAGGACATCTAAACATTGACATATGACATCATTTATCTACAGTAAAACATCACCAGATCAATCAGAAGAGGTCATGATAACCTAAATAAGTTGAACGACTTGTTAAGGGATTTTTTTTATAAAAAATGACTAATTATGTATACATTTCAATCAGGACTGACTAAACAGAATACTATTATGTTTCTGTATAGATGTATGAATTTTCTTTTAATCCTAGTACTGAATATAATGTGTGTAAGTATAATCAAGAATTAGAACAATGACTGTCTGTTCCTTGGTAGAAACGAATGAACTTATCGTCAGACTGGCTAGAATGCTTATCTACACAGGAAGACCTTGGCTTGGTCATAAATTATCTAAATTGGGGATAGAGACGATGTAGGAAGGCTTGAGAACTACACTGCCATTGTACCGGAGTGGGGGGGAGAGACGGGACAGTTCGAAACCTAATGACGTTCGAAACCTACCCATGTCAGAGACGCAAACTCGGTCTCAACCTTTAAGTCTTTACTGAAGACTCATCTCTTCAGTGGGTCATATGACTGAGTGTAGTCTGGCCCAGGAGTGGGAAGGACAACGGAAAGGCTCTGGAGCAACGAACCGCCCTTGCTGTCTCTGCCTGGCCAGTTCCCCTCTTTCCACTGGGATTCTCTGCCTCTAACCCTATTACAGGGGCTGTGTCACTGGCTTACTGGGGCTCTCTCATACCGTCCCTGGGAGGGGTGCGTCAACTGAGTGGGTTGAGTCACTGATGTGATCATCCTGTCTGGGTTGGTTGGTGGTTGAAGATATTCTTCTAGTGGTGTGGGGGCTGTGCTTTGGAAAAGTGGGTGGGGTTATATCCTTCCTGTTTGGCCCTGTCCGGGGGTGTCCTCGGATGGGGCCACAGAGTCTCCTGACCCCTCCTGTCTCAGCCTCCAGTATTTATGCTGCAGTAGTTTATGTGTTGGGGGGCTAGGGTCAGTTTGTTATATCTGGAGTACTTCTCCTGTCCTATTTGGTGTCCTGTGTGAATTTAAGTGTGCTCTCTCTAATTCTCTCTTTCTCTCTTTCTTTCTCTCTCTCTCTGAGGACCTGAGCCCTAGGACCATGCCTCAGGACTACCTGACATGATGACTCCTTGCTGTCCCCAGTCCACCTGGCCGTGCAGCTGCTCCAGTTTCAACTGTTCTGCCTTATTATTATTGCATGCTTGTCATTTATGAACATTTGAACATCTTGGCCATGTTCTGTTATAATCTCCACCCGGCACAGCCAGAAGAGGACTGGCCACCCCACATAGCCTGGTTCCTCTCTAGGTTTCTTCCTAGGTTCTGGTCTTTCTAGGGAGTTTTTCCTAGCCACCGTGCTTCTACACCTGCATTGCTTGCTGTTTGGGGTTTTAGGCTGGGTTTCTGTACAGCACTTTGAGATATCAGCTGATGTACGAAGGGCTATATAAATACATTTGATTTGACGTCATTTTCAGTTTATAACCTGTTGTAAATTGTATCATGTTCAGTACTATCGAGAATAAACGCTAGTGCTTGATTTTGAGACTGGTCTCCGCCCATTTTTTGCAAATAAGTTTCTTACAAATCCTTAGAAATGGGCTGAGTGTATTAATTTAATTGGGTATTAAACATATAGGAATTTTATTCCTCTCCCTATCACGACTACAATCTGATCCTTGATGAAGGTGGAGAGAGTGGACAACTATAAATATGACTGTGTGTTTGTGTGTGTCTTTTGAGGAG
This sequence comes from Oncorhynchus mykiss, assembly GCF_013265735.2. Lineage (NCBI taxonomy): Eukaryota > Metazoa > Chordata > Actinopteri > Salmoniformes > Salmonidae > Oncorhynchus > Oncorhynchus mykiss. The sequence goes on along the minus strand of NC_048566.1, from coordinate 76,646,660 downwards.
CGATCCGCAGTTCTCAGGTTCCCAAGGACATCCCTCCTAGTGGGTACAGACAGAGCTGACATTCCCCCCTTCTGCTGACTGGGGAAAACCAGAGGGATATTATGAATGAGTTTTCACCTCTTTCTGTCTCAAGGATAGGAGACATCATTGCATCCAGATAAATTAAATGATTATGCAGTGTCGGTCACAAGTATTCTGCTAATGGACATGCACATATATCTGACTTTCAGCTCAAGGTTGTTTCTGATCTAAATACTAGCTATATTGCTTACTGAAAAGTTCAGTGATCCTGAATGTAACCTGGTTTGACAGGGTTGGGTTTTCTGATAGAGGGAGAGTGAGAAAGAGAGAGAGCAGCCTTCTCTAATGAACATGGCTAAAACAGAGGCTGTTAGCCATAACACAACAGCACAGCTACAGCAAGAAGCCCATCACAGCTCATATGGGCTGAGTTAAGATTCCGTAAATGGAACGTAATTCCATTTTGATGCGCTTTCCTCTATGAGTATTCTGACCTTGAACTTCATCATGAGAACAGCATGCTATTCACCTGGTATTTGTTCGGAGGGGAGATCTAAGAAATGAATAAGTGGCGGAAGTGTGTCCACAGGTACACAGTATTCTGACCTTGTATCATTTTAAATATTAGCCACTATCGGGAGCCACCGTCAGTAATACCACATACATTTATAACTGTCACTTTAGTGTTAGTTTCTTCAATATGTAGCTTATATTTTGCATCATTCCATTTAATTCTGATTATCTTTCTTTCCTCTCAGGTCTGTGTAGTTGTTCCTGGGGGTCGGTAGCATTAGTGGAGCATATTAGGCAACGTTGTGCAGTAATATAGGACATGTAGCCTATTTGAATCATTATGGAAGTCAGACCACACATAGCAGGTTAAACCTGGAGCCTGGTGCACGATTCACCACGACTGGACCACTGTCATACAGTTCCATGATTAGTAAGGATTAGGGTATATTTATAGGATTATTGTTCAACCCCTATTGTAAACTTTTTCCCCACCTTCCAAAATGTCATGGATTGAACTTTAATATGACAACTTCCAGGATGAATCAAACCACGGTATTTTGTATTCATCACTATACAGTATTTTGTGTGTAAAGGCTCTCCAAACCATTTTTTTAATGACTCATACATACTTTCCTAACTCCAAAATGTGCCTAAATAACCTACAATATGAGAGTATTTTTACGTTTACCAGTTGGTGCTGAAACGGAGACGAATATGTATATAACCTCAGCAAAAAAAATAAATGTCCTCTCACTGTCAACTGTGTTTATTTTCAGCAAACTTAACATGTGTAAATATTTGTATGAACATAACAAGATTCAACAACTGAGACATAAATTGAACAAGTTCCACAGACATGTGACTTACAGAAATGAAATAATGGGGGGGGGGGGGGGTGGGGGGCGGTCAAAATCAAAAGTAACAGTCAGTATCTGGTGGCATTAAGTACTGCAGCGCATCTCCTCCTCATGGACTGCACCAGATTTGCCAGTTCTTGCTGTGAGATGTTACCCCACTCTCTTCAATGGGATTGAGATCCGGGCTCTTCTTGGGCCATGGCAGAACACTGACATAACTGTCTTGCAGGAAATCACGCACAGAACGAGAAATATGGCTGGTGGCATTGTCATGCTGGAATGTCATGTCAGGATGAGCCTGCAGGAAGGGTACCACATGAGGGAGGAGGATGTCTTCCCTGTAAAGCACAGCATTGATATTGCCTGCAATGACAACAAGCTCAGTCCGATGATGCTGTGATACACCACCCCAGACCATGACGGACCCTCATCTCTAAATCGATCCCGCTCCAGAGTACCTGCCTCGGTGTAATGCTCATTCCATCGACGATAAACACGAATCCGACCATCACCCCTGGTGAGATAAAACCATGCCTCGTCAGTGAAGAGCACTTTGTTGGCGACATTGTTGCCGGTGATGTCTGTTGAGGACCTGTGTTACAACAGGCCTGCAAGTCCTCAGTCCAGTCTCTCTCAGCCTATTGCGGACAGTCTGAGCACTGACTGCGACGACAGAGATGGCCGCCTCGCAATCCTAGGAAACTATGCAGTATTTAGTTTTTTCATGTGTTATTTCTTACATTGTTACCCCAGGAAATATTAGGTTTTATTAAATACAGTCGGGAGGAACTATTGGATATAAGAGCAACGTCAACTCACCAACATTACGACCAGGAATACAACTTTCCCGAAGCGGATCCTCTGTTTGGTCCATTACCTGGGCACATCGCGCACCGGTCCCGAGCATACTACTCGCCAATGTCCAGTCTCTTGACAACAAGGTAGATGAAATCCGAGCAAGGACAGCATTCCAGAGAGACATAAGAGATTGTAACGTTCTTTGTTTCATGGAAACATGGCTCACTCGGGATACGTCATCAGAGTTGGTACAGCCACCCGGCTTCTTCACGCATCACGCTGACAGAAACAAATATCTCTCTGGTAAGAAGAAGGGCGGGGGTGTATGCCTTATGATTAACGAGACGTGGTATGATCATAACAACATACAGGAACTCAAGTCCTTCTGTTCACCTGACCTAGAATTCCTTACAATCAAATGCCGACAGCATTATCTACCAAGAGAATTCTCTTCGATCATAATCACAGTCATGTATATCCCACCCCAATCAGACACATCGACGGCCCTAAAAGAACTTAATTTGACTCTATGTAATCTGGAAACCACACAAGGCTCCCTAAATTTTATCAGCATATCGAATGCACGACCCGGGCTGGCAAAACCCTGGATTATTGTTATTCTAACTTCCGTGACGCATATAAAGCCCTCCCTCGCCCTCCTTTCGGAAAATCTGACCACGACTCCATTTTGTTGCTCGCAGCCTATAGACAGAAACTAAAACAGGAAGCACCCGTGTTCAGGTATGTTCAACGCTGGTTCGAACAATCGGATTCCACGCTTCAAGATTGCTTCAATCACGTCGACTGGGATATGTTCCGCATAGCGTCGGACAATAACATTGATGAATACGCTGATTTGGTGAGAGAGTTTATTAGCAAGTGCATCAGTGATGTTGTACCCACAGCGTCTATTAAAACATTCCCCAACCAGAAACCGTGCAATGATGGCAGCATTCGCGCAAAAACTGAAAGCGCGAACCACTGCTTTTAATCAGGGCAAGGTGACCGGAAACATGACCATGAATACAAACAGTCTAGCTATTCCCTCCATAAGGCAATCAAACAAGCTAAGTATCAGTATAGAGACAAAGTAGAGTCGCAATTTCAACGGCTCAGACACGAGAGGTATGTGGCAGGGTCTACAGTCAATCACGGACTACAAAAGGAAAACCAGCCCCGTCGCGGAACACGATGTCTTGCTCCCAGACAAATTAAACAATTTCTTTGCTCGCTTTGAGGACAACACAGTGCCACTGACACGACCCGCCACCAAAACCTGCAGACTCTCCTTCACCGCAGCCAACGTGAGTAAAACATTTAAACGTGTTAACCCTCGCAAGGCTGCCGGCCCAGACGGCATCCCCAGCCGTGTCCTCAGAGCATGCGCAGACCAGCTGGCTGGTGTGTTTACGGACATATTCAATCAATCCTTATCCCAGTCTGCTGTTCCCACATGCTCAAGAGGGCCACCATTGTTCCTGTTCCCAAGAAAGTGAAGGTTACTGAGCTAAATGACTACGGGGCGTAGCACTCACTTCCGTCATCATGAAGTGCTTTGAGAGACTAGTCAAGGACCATATCAACACCACCCTTCCTGACACACTAGACCCACTCCAATTTGCTTACCGCCCACCTAGATCCACAGACGACGCAATCACACTGCACACTGCCCTAACCCATGTGGACAAGAGGAATACCTATGTAAGAATGCTGTTCATTGACTACAGCTCAGCATTTAACACCATAGTACCCTCCAAACTCGTCATTGGACTTCCTGACGGGCCGCCCCCAGGTGGTGAGGGTAGGTAACAACATCTCCACCCCGCTGATCCTCAACACTGGGGCCCCACAAGGGTGCGTTCTCAGCAGTCTCCTGTACTCCCTGTTCAGCCATGACTGGGTGGCCATGCACGCGTCCAACTCAATCATCAAGATTGCAGACAACACTAAAATGGTAGGCTTGATTACCAACAACGACGAGACAGCCTACAGGGAGGAGGTGAGGGCCCTCAGTGTGGTGTCAGGAAAATAACCTCACACTCAATGTCAACAAAACAAAGGAGATGATCGTGGACTTCAGGAAACGTCAGAGGGAGCCGCCCCCTATCCACATCGACAGGACAGTAGTGGAGAAGGTGGAAAGGTTAAAGTTCCTCGGCGTACACATCACTGACAAACTGAAATGGTCCACCCACACAGAAAGCGTGGTGAAGAAGACGCAGAAACCTTAGGAGGCTGAAGAAATTTGGCGTGACACTAAAAACACACAATCGAGAGCATCCTGTCGGGCTGTATCACCGCCTGGTACGGCAACTGCTCCGCCCACAACCGTAAGGCTCTCCAGAGGGTAGTGAGGTCTGCACAACGCATCACCGGGGGCAAATTCCCTGCCCTCCAGGACACCTACACCACCCAATGTCACAGGAAGGCCATAAAGATCATCAAGGACAACAACCACCCGAGCCACTGTCTGTTCACCCCGTTATCATCCAGAAGGCGAGGTCAGTACAGGTGCATCAACGTGGGGACCGAGAGACTGAAAACAGCTTCCATCTCAAGGCCATCAGACTGTTAAACAGCTATCACTAACATTGAGTGGCTGCTGCCAACATACTGACTCATCTCTTGCCACTTTGATAATGAAAAATTGATGTAATAAATGTTAGGTTAGATTACTTGTTAGATATTACTGCATGGTCGGAACTAAAAGTACAAGCATTTCGCTAGACTCGCATTAACATCTGCTAACAATGTGTGTGACAAATTTGATTTGATTTGTGCGTTCCTGGTGTAACTCGGGCAGTTGTTGTTGCCATCCTGTACCTGTCCCGCAGGTGTGATGTTCGGTTGTACAGATCCTGTACAGGTGTTGTTACACGTGGTCTGCCACTGCGAGGATGATCAGCTGTCCCTTCTGTCTACCTGTAGCGCTGTCTTAGGTATCTCACAGTACAGACACTGCAATTTATTGCCCTGGCCACATCTGCAGTCCTCATGCCTCCTTGCAGCATGCCTAAGGCACATTCACGCAGATGAGCAGGAACCCTGGGCATCTTTCTTTTGGTGTTTTTTTAGAATCAGTAGAAAGGCCTCTTTAATGTCCTAAGTTTTCATAACTGTGACCTTAATTGCCTACTGCCTGTAAGCTGCTAGTGTCTTAACAACATGTCCACAGGTCCATTAATTGTTTATGGTTCATTGAACAAGCATGGGAAACAGTGTTTAAACCCTTTACAATGAAGATCTGTGGTGTTATTTGGATTTTTACAAATGATCTTTTCAAAGACAGAGTCCTGAAAAAGGGATGTTTCTTTTTTTTCAGAGTTTATTTAGATGGCTTTCATGTATCCCTATAATCTGAACGCGTGTTCTTTCTATGTATGGTAGTCTGTCGACAAAAGTATAATTAAAGGTACACCGTATTTAAATGGATGCCTTAAGATAAATGCACTGAAAACCCTATTGAAAAAAACTCCACACAAATATCTGTTGTCCAGCAAGTGGGAATTTTCAGCGGCTTAATTAAATGTGTTCAGCAGGTGCAAGGGAACCACGCCTGTAAAGCCTGCTTACGCACCTGCATAAGGTAAGTCTGAATACCAACTACTGAGAAGACCGTATCAATGGCGTACATTTTCTAAGTCAGAATCAGGCCCATAGAGCACAGCTAATAGGGAGAATACCTCTATTGAACCTCAACAGGAACAACAGCTACAATGGAATACTCTACCTAGCTCCCATTTACAGCTATAAAAATATGACTACAAATCACAATATAGAGTGTGTTGCATATGGTTACGACTGAGAGCAGTCTGCTGGCATACACCTGGCTGGCTGGTAGTGTGTTTCTCTGCTGTGTTTTTGGGAGTGTGTTCTTGTTTCAGAATAAGCCCTGGATCCACAGGCTAAGAGGAGCATGATTAGACTTCCAGACTCTCAGCTCTCATTTAGGGGAGGGCAGGCATGATTTGAAATGTTGGAGATAACTGAAGCAGCTCTCTATATTTATATTGTTGGATGGAGAAAATTGCTGTAATATTTGTTAATGTGTTAGTTTGCTTTGTGTCACATTATCGGTTCATCACATTCTACGAGTATATATCCAATAACAGGAAACCAAACTCACATATTCATATTAAATCTATGTCAATTCTAAAACAGATGGATTAATAGTGATTACCTCCTGATTGATCAATATCATCTAGTCACTGGTGATTGATTAATAATCCTAATGGCTTTTCTCATCGCCCTAATTATATCTCTAACACCAGCAATGATGTCATTCCTTTTCTGTAAATTAGTGCACATAGAGGAGAGATCTACCAGAGTACAGTATCTGAGAGACAGACCCACTGACCCTATTTGTCTTCTACTGCTTTGCTATGTCATACTATGAATAATGCATATGAGCAGGGGCATTAATCACTGTTAGAGAGAGAGATGGAGAGAGAAGAAAGAACAGGCAGGGAAGAAAAGGAAAAGTACCTTCATACTTTTTGTTGTTGTGATACATCCTGAATTCTAAATTAATTAAACAATTTTTTTCTCACCCATCTACACACAATACCTCACAATTACAAAGTGAAAACATGTATTGAAAATGAATTACAGAAATATCTCATTTACACAAGTCAAAACTTTGTGGATGCATCTTTGGCAGCAATTACAGCTGTGAGTATTGCTGTGAGTCTTTAAGAGCTTTCCACACCTGAATTGTTCAACATTTACCCTTTATTCTTTTCAAAATTCTTCAAGCTCTGTCAAATTGGTTGTTGATCATTGTTTTACATTTTTTTTGTATTTATTTTTTTATGTACCCCGAAACATACGACATACAATATACTTGCAGTGAACCCGCTTAACAATTACACCATACTAGTCATCCAACAGACTCTCATTCAGAGCGATACACAGAAGTATCCAGGGTCAATGCCCTGCTCAAGGGAACATTGACAGATCTCCCACCAGGCCAAAAAAAAATGTGAACCCGAACGAACCCTCCAAGATCACCCCACAGTTCCCCAATAGCTGTCCTTCAACCATCCGAGACCCCTCCCACAGCTCCCCCCAAGATTTTTAAATAAAATTTAAAAAATTCCATTCCCCACCCCCAAGCACCAACAACCAAGAGAATGAACTAAAGAGAAAAAAGAACAGAAGAAAACAGCAAACAATAATGTAAAAAAAAAACTCCACTCCCACTTGTCTCCATTTCCACATTCCAACCCTCAGCTTCCCTCAGCCCTTCCCACCTATCTCTGCTGGCCACCCTCTTCTGATTTTCATGCAACATATATCTTTCAACTATGCTGTGATGTTTAACGTACAATTTCAATCTATCTAATCGAATAGAAACCACATATTGCGATGGGAGCACGTGATGCCGCAGAGCTGAGCAGACGTTGACAAACCAAGCTCTTCAAAGTTATTCTATTTTCACCTAAATAACAACGTTGAAACAATATTCTAACATCGGCTGATAAATTGTCAAGTACTTACCTTCCCAAAGAGCCATGGACCTCCGACCAAGAGGCAAGAACGTAGTTGATTCCCAAGATAACGATAACGCTACAGCTAGCAGGATTAGCATTAGCCCTCATGACTCAGACGACAGTTCCAGACTGTGGCTCTCAGCAGCCTCTTGCGAGCCTGCCGACATGCTGGCTACTCTCCTCCGGGAAATTCAGGATGGTAACAGAGGTCTTTCTATGAAAATAGATAAGAAATCGGCTGAACTCCATTCTTCCATTGACGACCTGAAATCCTCCATGAATGATCTCCTTTTGAGAACGACTGAGGCAGAGTTGCGCATTAGCACAGTTGAAGATACCATCGCTAGACATGACCAGGTCTTGATACAACTGCAAAAGGACAATGCCTACCTCAAAAACAAGGTAGATCAGATGGAGAACCAGAGTAGACATAGTAATATCCGTGTGGTGGGATTGAAAGAGGACAGCGAGGGCCGTGACCCGGTCCGTTTCTTCACTCAATGTATCCTGGAGGTCCTAGGCATAATCAACTTCACCAAGCCGCTGGAAATCGAACGCGCCCACAGAACATCAGCGCCGAAATCCCGGCCAGATGAGCCCCCACGAGCCGTCCTGATCAGGTTCCTACATTTCCAAGACAGAGAGAAGATACTGCAACTCGCAAGAGCCAAAGGGGACCTCACCATCGATGGAAAGAGGGTCAGCCTTTTCCCAGATATGAGCGCAGATCTCTCCAGACGTCGCAAGCAGTTCAGACCTACCGCCAAAGCACTGAAGGAGAAGAACATCACCGGCTACCTCATCCACCCTGCGCGGATGAGAGTTCAGTACAAAGGCCGAATCCATCTCTTCAACACACCGGGAGAAGTGCACACTTTTCTCAAAGAACTGAGCAACGTCTGAGCCAGGACAGTCTCTCTGGGGGATAAAATGCAGTTCTTTTGTATTTTCTTATCCGGACTGAACTGCTGGTATCTCCCGGTCACTATAATTGATTTGTACATTTTCAACTAATCGTATCTTTCCTGGGTGAGTTCTATTACATTTACAGGAGAGTATATTTTAGTCCATATCTACTGGGCGAAGCAATAAGTGGGCTTAGGCCCACTGCTTTCCCCCTCATTTATGTTAATCTTTCGAAAAGAGACTCAAGCAGCCCTTACCGTGAGCAGTAAATATTCAGCCATAAATATCTATTCACAACGTTTGTTTTCAACTTAGAGAGCTCGCAGGTTTTAGTTTACGCCAAGGTTTAGCTAGTAAGAGCAAGATGGAAAGCGAGCAGCAACGTCTCTCTACAAGTGTATTCATGTTTGATTGTTGGGATTTTTGTTTTAGTCTGACAATCGGGGTGGGTGGGATTTTTCTTAATTTTTTTCTTCCCTTTTTCTATGTTTATTGTTTCCTTCCTAAAGAGACACATAGGTCACTTTTGTGCTCAAACCAAAGTTGAAACATTTCCTAATTATCTGCATATGATAGTTTTCTATTCAGTTACATATTTGAAACCCAACCTATGCTTAATCCACTAAAATATGTCACATTCAACGTAAAAGGTCTTAACAGCCCGATTAAAAGGAAAAGAGTCTATACATACCTTAAGAAATTAAAGGCTGACATTGTGTTTTTACAAGAAACACATCTTACAGCCAGTGAACACAAGAAATTGAAGAGAGAATGGGTAGGACAAGTTTTTGCATCCTCTTAACTCCAAAGCAAGAGGAACTGCAATTTTGATAGGTAGACACATCCCCTTCTGCGTCAACAACACCATCTCTGATCCCTCTGGCAGGTTTGTTTTGGTGCAGGGGCATATGTTTTCAGAGTCTTGGACCCTATTGAATATTTATTCTCCTAACTTCGATGACCATATGTTTATTCAGAATGTCTTCCTTCAGGTCGCTCAAGCACCACCAGGATAGCTACTGGTTGGAGGAGATTTTAATTTTTGCTTAGATACAGTTCTTGATAGGTCTTCTGATAAACCCTCACTTCTTACCAAAGCCGGCAAGCTCACCATGTCATTCATGAAAGATCTCAATTTACTAGACATCTGGAGACAGTTGCACCCACAGGATAGGGACTACTCTTTTTATTCACACCCACACAAGACACACACACGCATAGATAACTTTTTACTTTCGACACAACTGTTTGAGTGTTAGATGTCGAGTATCTCCCCAGATTGCTTAGTGACCATTCTCCTCTGGTATTATCAATCTCCTTTCCTAACAAGGTAAATGGAGCATATAGATGGAGACTAAATTCTACACTCCTAAATCAACCTGAATTTTGTGCATTCATCACAGAGCAGATCAATATTTTTACTTTGACAAACAAACCCTCTGCTCCTGACAGCTTCATTCTTTGGGACACATTGAAGGCCTATCTGAGGGGACAGATTATTTCCTATACTAAAGGGCTGAAGAGAAAACACGGTGCGGAACTGAGTGCCCTTGAATCTGAAATCTCCGAGCTAGAGAAAACCTACTAAAGAGGCCCGACTAAAGATCTATACAGGCTTTTGGTAAATAAAAAACTTAAATATAATATTCTGAACACATATCAAGCTGAGAGGGCCATCACTAAATCAAAACAGCGTTATTACAAGCTTGGAGAAAAAGCTCACAAAGTATTGGCATGGCAACTGAAAGCAGAGGAAAGTAAGTGGACAATTAATGCCATCGAAACTCTTACTAATGAGATATCTTTCGACCCTACTGAAATTAATAATACTTTTAAGAAATACTATGAAGACCTCTACACTTCCCAATCAAGCGATGATCTATCAGAGATCGACTCCTTTCTCTCCTCTCTCAACCTCCCATGCCTGTCAGGGGAAGACAGCGAGCGCCTGAGTGAACACTTCTCAGTTCCTGAATTGTTGGAGGCCATTAAATCCTTACCTTCTAATAAATCTCCTGGGGAGGATGGCTTCCCTCCAGAGTTCTATAAAGAATTTAGGGAGCTGTTGGTCCCGTACCTTATGGAGGTACTTAAAAAAGCCAGAGAAGACAACTGCTTTCCAGAGTCCTTCTCTCAAGCAGTGATTACTGTAATCCACAAGAAAGGGAAAAACCCGCTAAAGTGCACTAAAGATTGTACACTGGTCACCAAGATGCTATCTAAGAGACTGGAGTCATGTCTTCCCCTGTTGGTCAACCCAGATCAGACTGGCTTCATAATTAATAGATTGTCCTCCAATAATCTCAGAAGGTTCTTTGATATAATTCACCTTGCTAACAAAAACAAAATGCCTAGTGTCGCAGTCTCCCTCGACGCTGAAAAGGCCTTTGATAGGGTTGAATGGCCATACCTCTTTCGCGTCTTGGAAAAGTTTGGTTTAGGTACCGTGTTTGTAAATTTGATAAAATCACTCTATAAATCTCCTAAAGCTAGGATTGCTACCAATGGGATTACTTCCTCCTCTTTCCCTCTTTATAGGGGGAACAGACAAGGTTGCCCAATTAGCCCCCACCTCTTTGCCCTCGCCATCTAACCGTTGGCTGAGGCTATTAGAACGTGCCCTGACATACATGGCTTTGAGGTGGGCCCCCATACCCATAAATTATCACTCTTTGCGGACGACCTTATCTTATTTCTAACAAACCCAGAACACTCCCTCTCTCACTTGCAGATCCTACTACAGTGTTATAGTTCTTTCTCTGGATATAAGGTCAATTTTGATAAAAGCGAAATCTTACCGTTGTCTGTCTTTGACCGTCATACCATCAAGCACAAGTTTCCTTTTAGATGGTCGCATATGGGCTTCACATATTTGGGCATAATGGTGGATGGTAATCTGAACAACCTCTATAACCTCAATCTGGCCAGTTTGTTGCAAAAGGTGGAGGTTGACCTTTGTAAATGGATGGACTTACCTCTCACTCTACTGGGTAGAATCAATGTAATTAAAATGAATGTCCTGCCCAGATTTCTATATCTGTTTCAATCTCTCCCTATCCCTGTTCCCGCAGCATTTTTTTCCTCTCTCGACAAGCTGACCAGACGGTTTATCTGGCACGGCAAAACCCCTAGGGTTGGCCTGGATAAACTGACCCTTGATTACAGTCAAGGGGGCTTAAACCTCCCCAATGTTAGAAGGTACTACTGGGCTACACAGTCTAGATTTCTGGCTCAGAGGTTTGACAATGGTCCCTCTCCCTCATGGTTGAACATTGAAAAGCTTGAGGTAAATTATGACACTGGGGCAGAATTGTTTTACAAATGGGACAGAAAATCTATAAAAACCATCACAGACAACCCTTTAATCATACATTCTGTCCTGGCATGGTGCAAACTGCGTGAGCTGTTCGGATGAGAGGGATTCCTTTCCCCTAAAACCCCTTTATGGAACAATTGATTGATCCCTATGTTTTTCCAGAATAGTAACTTTAGACCATGGTCTGATAAGGGGATCACTCTTCAGGAACATTGTTACGAGGAGGGAGTTCTTATGTCTTTTGATCAGCTGAAACAGAAATACCACTTGCCTAACAGGGACTTCTTTAGCTACCTACAACTACAACATTTTATTAGGGTGACTCTCAAGGGACAATGGAACCTACCTAAGATGTCAACTCTGCCACGCAGACCAACCACTGTTCAAGACCATTTCCCGTGTATATGATGCTCTTATGTCAGGACTAACACTGCCTGGGCTAGATAAACCCCGACTTAGATGGGAAAAAGATCTGGGTATTGATCTTGATGAGGATATATGGAGTGACCTATGTAGGGATGGTGTTACATCCACATTGAACTCCAGATACAGACTGATCCAGTTTAATTTAATCTAGACTGCACAAGTTCAACCCAGATATCTCCTCCCTGTGTTTTAGATGTGGCTCAGATGAAGGAACATTCCTCCATTCCACTTGGCAGTGTTCAAAACTACACAGTTTCTGGCAGGGGGTATGCAATACCATATCCTCAATTCACAGGGTTGCATTCCCTTTAGACCCGGAGGTCTGTCTACTGGGTAACATTACTAACACCAATCTTAGGCAAAGCCATACTATAAAGCTAACAGAAATATTGCTAGCGATTGCCAAGAAATCTATTGCCTTGAAATGGAAATTGGATTCCTCCCTGCCAGTTGCAATGTGGCTATTGGAAGTTAATAGTTGTATCCCTTTGGAGAAAATCACTTACTGCTTGAGGAATAAGTGAGACATTTGACAGAATTTGGCAACCTTTTATTGACTATATGGAGAATCTCCCCCCACATCTCAATGATTGAATCTATATATAATCCTCACATAATGTTTCACACGTAATGTATAATATGTAGCTTACGGCAGGTGATCCAATGTCTCGTTATTATTTTTTTCTTATTGTATGTTTGTATATATAATTATAATTATTATTTTTTTTTTGTTACGCTCGTCTGTTACTGTCACTTTGTCCTATCGTTGTCTAATATCTTTTCACTTTTGTTTTGAATGTTCTTAATTGGAAAATGCAAAAATAAAATATTTAAAAAATATATATAAAATACATATTGCGAGTTGAAGATAAATCATTTTACTAAGAGTATTAGTATATTAGTAATTGACTGACCCGGTCTCTCCAGTTCTCCTAACAGTACTATTTATGTCACGAGGAATTAGTATAGGGGTTACCAAACCTAAAATTAACTTTTCATTTTTTTATGTGGTGTGGTGGTTATGGAGAATCATGGGGAAGAGGAGACCAGTGAATCGTTAGACTCGGTGGAGAGACGCCGTGTGTCGCCGTGTTGTGGGATGTACTGGATGGGGTCTTTTCAATTCAGTTAAATTGGGTATGCAGGAGGATGGAAATGTTTTAAAGAGGTATTTAAATGGTTTACGAAGGACAGGGAAAGGAAGGGAGAGGAAACATTTTAATGGTGTAGAAAGCCCTGTATACAAAAAAAATCCTAATGAGAAATGATCACCCTCATTAGAAATTGACGGAACCGGGGGGTTTTCATTATAAAATTCACGAGAAACACCATTCTCTATCCAAATTGTACCATTACTTTAGGAGATTATTATTATTTCCAGAGGGAGTTATGAAGAGTTGTAATTCTAAGTTGATTAGTTATTCGAATTTGTTTATTTTTGATTTAACATGTTTTTGTTTAATCATGTGTGTGAAAGGGGAAAATTACCAGTTCCCTGAGGTCATGGTTTTTGGGTACTTATACAGTGGTACTGTGTTCAGGCTTCACATAGAAAGGAAAATATATGTTAATAAGGGATGACAGTTACTTCAAATGGATTGTGATATGTATATTGCTGATTTCATGTTGTGTTTTTGTTTTGATAAAAATGTCACCAGATTGGGATCCTGGAGTGGGAATTATGCGAGGGGTTAGGGTGCTAACTTCAGGATCTGCTAACTCTTCCTAGAGGTCGCCAGTAGAATAGGGGAGTATGGGCTAATATATAAAAAAGTTTAGCAGTAACATTGTTATGCTTTTTGACATTTATCTTAGAGATGGTATTAAGAAAAGGTTCATGTCTTAATTCGTCATATAGTCAATGTTTGTCTGGTTTCCTCAATCAGAAATGTAATGAACATAACCTAAAAAAAACACAGATCATAACAACAGTTATCATGGAAGGTGACGTCAGATCGTGTCTTAATGCATGGTAGGAATAATTTAAGCATAGACAGTGTGTGTAAATTTCAAAACCCTCCCTAACTGGCTGAAGAAAGAGCGACAAAGACGTGCAATGAGAGTCAGTGACTTTTACCACTCCTATCTGAGTCCTAGCCATAAACCAGGGTCGGGGTGCTGAGAGCGCGTGTGGAGTGAGAGTGGAGACAGAGAACAAGCTCAGGTGAGAGAATCGTGTATGTGGGAGAAACGGAAATATCTACTTCGATATTAAAATGGGGACATTATCAAGGGCCATGAAATGTGACAGGCAAAAGTTACAAGTGCCGTTGGGAAAATGAACTCTAAACGGTATCTCAAGAAGACACGATAGAATGATAAGTGCCGGGCGAAGTAAATGGGGGTGGTGGTATAAGCCCTGCTAACTATTTAAACTAAGAATGCATTGAGATACTGATCTTTCTTTACCAGGCCACTCATGACAGGGGGGCTGTAATGAGAAGAGTTATGACAGGCAAGAAAAGGTAAGTAAGCACTGAGGTCAGTCATTCTACATTCGGGTTGGATAATTGATAAAAATGTTTTAGTTGTGATTGGGATACAGCGAGAGAGAATTGCTGAAGCCCGATGAGGAGAGGAGGGCGCTGCTAACATTTATTTGGCCGAGAGAGTCTCCAGAAACGTATCTCTAAGTGTCAACCTGAGGGGAGGTAGTTTGTTTGGGGGAATCACTGGATGATAGCTTCGGACAACCATGAAAGTTTTTTGTTTTTTTGTCTTACCCTGTATTCCGAATTTTTATGTTGCATTGCATCAATGAGTGGTGCTAAGTTATTAAACATGTACTTTGTTTCGCTTTTCTTCTCAAGTCAATATGTTTTTAGGTTTCGTGAAACTTGAGGGTGTTAATTGTTCCAGAGGAGGGAATGATGTATATTGATTAACTGAATGGAGAATGTGTTAGTATGTTTATAACTGTAGAAAATGCATTAGGAGTATAGTGTGTTATGGGTTAAATGTAAAGATAGAGGAGTATCATTCCCAGAGACGCATATTGTTACAGGAGATAGCTCATAGAAGAGGGAGGACAGCTAACTGTACACAATATGGGGATTTAATTGAACATTACACATACCTAGATCATGGTGAGAGTAGAAGAGATAGTGGTGGCATTTCAGACACTATGGTAAACGTTCAGGACACCTGTGACTCAGTATTGTTATGTTGGATATTATTCCCAACTCATTAATTTTCCCCCAATTTCTAACAGCCGGTGAACATTTGACAGATTACATGCAGGAGGTATTTTCACGGCAGGAGTTGTAGGGACAGTAACTGAAGGAGCAGTACTAGTAGCGAAGGATCCTATATTGATAGCATGGAATTGGACTACTGCGCAAATGAGGGGTATTGTGAGACTATAGTCATGGGCCAAGTTGAAAGTAGCAATGGTTACTTTAGTAGCATTGTTGGGATATCAGTTTATGACGACTCATGTCACAAGGATTGGTAACTGGTAACTGGGGGACCGATGGGAGGACAGGGGATGCAGTTATTCAAATATCACAAATCATGTTGTCAGGAAATGACCCATGTGTTTGCAGTGTGTATATCCTCAGGTAGAAGCAGAGATATAACCAAGGGCATGGGCTGAATCCTGGAGATTGAGTGTACATCAAGAGACACCAGGCGGGGGTATTGGGACAGCGTTGTTTGGTGAGACACACTACTCCGTACAGTACCTGCAGTGGTAAAGATCGTAGTGTGTCTCCTTGGGGGGTGCATAGTTCTCAGATCGTAGTGTCTCTCCTTGGGGGGTGCATAGTTCTCAGATCGTAGTGTCTCTCCTTGGGGGGTGCATAGTTCTCAGATCGTAGTGTCTCTCAATGGAGGGGGTGCATAGTTCTCACGTGAAGTGAGGTCCAGCTGCATAATGGGTGAGTGAAGACGCCATGACAGAGGAGCGGAGAGAGAGAGACTAGATTCCACTGTAAGACATACAGATGGGTTAGGTCTGGGAGCTACTATAAACATCATAGTTGGATCACTGGTTATCTGCTTTATTGGTTAATGAAACATATGATAGAGGATAGGGGGGTAATTGTACTGTGAATAAAATGTCGAAGGCATTGATGTGAAAGCAGATACAGTGCTGAGTTACCTCAAGAGGATGTAACGTGGATTAGGGATACGCACTTGCATATCAGGTGTCATGCCTATCAGGTGAAATGGAGAAGATGGGGAACAAAGTGAAAATGACATGACTTGGGAACACCTCTCGGAACCTGGGGCCTAAAGGGGAAGACTGGGCGAAAGCATGTGGAAGCTTTTTAGGGCTTTCATTTTGTGGAACCCAGCAGGAAAGTATCACTCTCTTAGGAACCAGAAGGGGGAAGTGGAGAAACTGAAAGCTGCTCCATCTGACATATAACAAGACCACAGATTCAGCTGGAATGGCATTTTGTTACGTGATGATAGATGGGAATAATTGTGTGATCATACTACAGAGGCCATAAGTCTCTGAATTTGTAAACCTCGCGGTAACTGTTTGTTAATTGTTTGTTTAGTTGTTTGTTTGTTTAATTCATGTTTTATAATCATTTGTTAGATTGTTTTATTATCATTGTTATACATTTATTAGTAATTTCCAAGTTTATATGAATTGAACATTAGGATGCTATTGTTCAAGAGGAGGGACTGTTGGGTTCGACATTTTGAAGATTGAGATATTAAATAAATGATAGAGAAGAAGCATTGAATATTAGGAGTGAAAGAGACGACTGGGTTTTGTCAGAAGTTAATGGTTTTCTGTAGAAAGCCAGATGGCGTTGGAATGTGTTGGGAGACGGGAGGAGAGCACCATGTTGATACAGGAAAGACAGATGGGCATCTGTGGATTAGGTGAAGGAGGGGTTGAGGTCAGGAGGTGAGGTCAGAGCCCCTTAAGGGAGTAATAAGGGTTTGGTATAATAAAATAAAATAAAAATGGTATCCTGTTACCCTTTTCCTATTGAACCATAAGATGTAAGGATTGGAAAGAAGGAGGAGTGTCTTAAGTGGGTTGTACATAACTGTGACGGAGAGAAATGTTTTGCTGTCTGAATACAGCTGTGCAGAATCCTTGGAAATAATTAAACTTAGTTAAAGCTTCTCTAGTGTCCGTGAGTTATTTACTCTGAAAAATAAGAACCTAACAATCTGTATGATATTGGATGTGATTTAGTGAGATTGTGTAAGATGTCTGTATAAGACTAACACTATAATGTGTGCTGTCCAAATAAATAATAACTCTGCCAATTTGCATGGTTGAGAGTCTGTGTGTAACATGTGGTGCGTATAGCCTTAATATTCATGATGATAATTGTAATCCTTATCATATCCCCGTCATAGTTGCATCATAAATACCTTTAACATCATTGAAAAACACATCCCAGCATTTACATAGCAATTGACGTTTCACATGATCATGAAAGAGACCTTGCATTACTCTAGACGGCTTCACTACAGTACAAATGTATTCCGTACAATTTGTTATTATTCCCCAATGCCCCTATTCTGATATCTTCCCCTTGCTTGTTGCAAACATGTATAAACTTGTAGACAAATACAGAAAAAAACAGACACACAAGAAACATATTAAATTATAAAACAGTTCTCGACAATAGAGAGAGAGGGAGAGAAAAGAGAAAAGTGAGAAAGAGAGAGTGAGAGAAGAGAGCGAGATCAGGTGTGTGCATGTATAAGTCCGTATGTATAAGCGAGCATGTAATTGAGTACATGTGTGTTTATATCCACTTTATAGTGTTCAGATATTTTTACAGTTCCCATAATCTCTTTTTTTCATAACCTGAAGTCCCTGTAGAATTTAGTACAGCCATGGTGTTATGGAGCTGTCTCGGAATAACTGTCTATCGATAAAGAGTTTTTCCACAATGAGAAAGGCACGCTCACACTTCTCCCTCTGTTGCCTCTGTACAGGATACAGTCTCTTACGACGTTCGTTGATCTCCCATGGAAATTGGTAATTGAGACCGAAGTTGGTCCCTTTTAGCTCCTTTCCCCTGCTTTTGATCAGCTCCTTTTGTTCGTAGTGTTCAAATTGTGCAATGATCCTTGTTGATGATCGTTAGATAACCATTTTCAGGTCATGCCATAGATTTTCAAGTAGATTTAAGGCAAAACTGTAACTCGGCCACTCAGGAAAATTCCCTGTCTTCTTGGTAATCAAATCACGTGTAGATTTGGCCTTGTGTTTTAGGTTATTGTCCTGTTGAATGATAAATTAATCTCCCAGTGTCTGGTGGAAAGCAGATTGAACCAGGTTTTCCTCTAGGATTTTGCCTGTGCTTAGCTCCATTCGGTTACTTTTTTATCCTGAAAAACTTCCCAGTCCTTAATGATTACAAGCATACCCATAACATGGTGCAGCCACCACTATGCGTGAAAATATGGAGAGCGGTATTATGTCGTATTGGATTTGACCCAAACATGACACTTTGTTTCAGGACAAAAAGTGAATTGCTTTGCCAATTTTTCTTTGCAGCATTACTTTAGTGCCTTGTGCAAACAGGATGCATGTTTTGGAATATTTTGATTCTGTACAGGCTTCTTCTTTTCACTCTGTCAATTAGGTTAGTATTGAGGAGTAACTACAATGTTGTTGATCCATCCTCAGTTTTCTCCTACATTATCACAGCCATTAAACTCTGTAGCCGTTTAAAAGTCACCATTGGCCTCATGGTGAAATCCCTGAGCGGTTTCCTTCCTCTTAGGAAATCATCTACCCATCTACCAATAGGTGCCCTTCTTTGCAAGACATTGAGAAAACCTCCCTGGTCTTTGAATGTGTTTGAAATGCACTGCTCAACTGAGGGACCTTACAAATAATTATATGTGTGGGGTACAGAGATCAGGTAGTCATTCAAGAATCATGTTAAATACTATTATTATACACGAGTGAGTCCATGCAACTTATTATGTGACTTGTTAAGGACATTTTTAATCCTGAACTTTAGTCTTGCCATAACGATACCTTTCAGCTTTTCATTTAGTTTTAATTTGTACACATTTCTAAAAACATAATTCCACTTTGACATTATGGTGTATTGTATGTGATAAAACATCTCCATTTAAACAATTTTAAATTAAGTTTGTAACACAACAGAATTTGGAAAAAGTACTTTCAGAAGGTATTGTGTGAGACAGAGACATAAGAAACAAAGAAATAAATAAAAGAGTAGGGAGGTAAAGGGAGACACTCCTTTCATCTGATAGCTCAGTGATTCATGCCTGGGTCTGACTCAAAGGACTGGTAGTCTGCTCCCAACAGACTGACTCCCCTCCCTCTTTCTCGCGCTCTCTTGCATTCATTCATTCTGTTTTTCTCTCTACTAATTTCTCTATTCTACTCCCAAAGATTGATAGATGTCAATGTAAGGGCTAACTGGAAAATTACCCATCTGCTTCCACCTGACCAGGCGTTCACTGAGATTCATTATAAGAGGCAAACAGAGGAGGGAAAACAACGTAGACTCATGCTCATTTCTAGCTCGTCTGTAGCTTATTTCTAACTCCCAGACACAGTCAGGTCATGAGACTGTAGGGAAACATACAGAAACTGTCAGGAGAAATCAGGTATAAATCCTGTTAAGGATGATGCAGAATCTAATCCCAGTGCAGGAACATCAATCAGCGGAAATTTCAGAGCGCCACCTATAGTTTTCGATAAAACTCAAACTTTCATTAAAACACACATGCAAGGTACTGAATTAAAGCTACACTCGTTGTGAATCTAGCCACCAAGTCAGATTTGTAAAATGCTTTTCAGCGAAAGCATGAGAAGCTATTATCTGATAGCATGCACCCCCCAAAATAACAGAACGTCACCTAAACAACAGATTTTGCGGTAGCCGGCGCTACACAAAACGCAGAAATAAAATATAAAACATTCATTACCTTTGACGAGCTTCTTTGTTGGCACTCCTATATGTCCCATAAACATCACAATTGGGTCTTTTTCCCGATTAAATCCGTCAAAGTATGCCAAAATTGTCCATTTATAAAGGCCGTCTGATCCAAGGAAAATGCACCTTTACACGACGCAACGTCACTTTTTAACATTAACAAAGTTGCATATAAACTTTTACAAATCACTTCAAACTACTTTTGTAAAGCAACTTTAGGTATTAATAAACGTTAATAATCAATGAAATTGATCACGAGGCGATCTGTATTCAATAGCAGCAAGTCTTGAAATCATCGTCCATTTTTTTCACTTTCATAATTTCCTGGGTGCACCCCAAGACAGGAAGTGCCTATACGTCATCCCACCAAGGATAAAGGTGCAAAGAAATACCAGTATTGGCGACATCGTGTGGAAGCTGTAGGCGTTGTAAATGGAACCTCATCTATTTTCTATCGCCTTAGACAATTCAAAGACTGGCGGATGAATTTGTTTTGTGTTTTTTTGGTGAACATTTTTCCCTGGGATTTTTACTCCTGAACACGTTCTGTTATAGCCACAGACATGATTTAACCAGTTTTAGAAACTTCAGAGTGTTTTCTATACACACATACTTATTATATGCATATACTATATTCCTGGCATGAGTAGCAGGATGTTGAAATGTTGCGCAATTTGTAAAAAAAAAGCTGCGAAAATTCGCAGCATCCTTAACAGGTTCCTCCCTCTCCTCTCCACTGAAGCATTATGGGAAATGTAGGCCAGTGTTCTCTACTCTCCCCTCCTCTCCTCTTTACTCAATCTGCATAAGAATCACAGTGAGAACATGTTTACCTGTGAAAGTACCCAAGTTAGTAAAAATAATATTACTACAACATAATCATTCATGTTATTCAGAATGTGAATATTAGGAAATGAACCATTGTTCATGAATGAACCATTGTTAGGTTGATTATTTCTGTATGTATGTGCAGTATGTGTATGTGCTGGCATGTAAGTATCGCAGCTTACTACAGTTCAACCAAGTAAAAAACATCATTACACACATGAAAATATCTATGTTTTCTTCATTCTCAAAGCATTCTGTGTCAACTGCAAAAATTCATTAGTAACTGCAACAGTTTCCACCAATAGAATGGAGGGAGGCTGTCACGTTCGTCGTATAGAGGAGACCAAGGCGCAGCGTGATATGAATACATTCTTCTTTTAATAAAGAAAGAACACTAAACAAACTAACAAAACAACAACACGAACATGACGCTATATAGAACAAGTGCTGACATGCAACTACACATACGGACACTCTGGACTAGGTACTGTCTCCGGACGCTCTGGACTGGGTACTGTCTCCGGACGCTCTGGACTGGGTACTGTCGCCGGACGCTCTGGACTGGGTACTGTCGCCGGACGCTCTGGACTGGGTACTGTCGCCGGACGCTCTGGACTGGGTACTGTCGCCGGACGCTCTGGACTGGGTACTGTCGCCGGACGCTCTGGACTGGGTACTGTCGCCGGACGCTCTGGACTGGGTACTGTCGCCGGACGCTCTGGACTGGGTACTGTCGCCGGACGCTCTGGACTGGGTACTGTCGCCGGACGCTCTGGACTGGGTACTGTCGCCGGACGCTCTGGACTGGGTACTGTCGCCGGACGCTCTGGACTGGGTACTGTCGCCGGACACTCTGGACTGGGTACTGTCGCCGGACACTCTGGACTGGGTAGTGTCGCCGGACGCTCTGGACTAGGTACTGTCGCCGGACACTCTGGACTGGGTACTGTCGCCGGACACTCTGGACTGGGTAGTGTCGCCGGACACTCTGGACTAGGTACTGTCGCCGGACGCTCTGGACTGGGTACTGTATCCGGACACTCTGGACTGGGTACTGTATCCGGACGCTCTGGACTGGGTACTGTATCCGGACACTCTGGACTAGGTACTGTCGCCGGACGCTCTGGACTGGGTACTGTATCCGGACACTCTGGACTGGGTACTGTATCCGGACGCTCTGGACTGGGTACTGTATCCGGACACTCTGGACTGGGTACTGTCGCCGGACGCTCTGGACTGGGTACTGTCGCCGGACGCTCTGGACTGCCGAGGTGCACTGTAGGCCTGGTGCGTGGTGCCGGCACTGGTGGTACCGGGCTGGGGACATGCACCTCAGGGCGAGTGCAAGGAGCAGGAACAGGGTGTACTGGACTGCCGAGGCGCACTGTAGGCCTGGTGTGCGGTGCCGGTACTGGTGGTACCGGGCTGGTGACACACATCTCAGGGCGAGTGCGGGGAGCAGGCACGTACTGGACTGTGGAGGCACACTGGAGGTCTGCGGTGTAGAGCTGACACAACCCGTCCTGGCTGGATGTTTATTTTCACCCTGCGGATGGATGCAGGGCACTGGCACAGGATGCACTGGGCTGTGCAGACTCACCAAAGAGTCCAAAGAGGTCCAAAGAGGTATACTGGAGACCAGGAGCGCTGAGCCGGCACCCTCCTTCCTGGCTGGATGCCCATTCTAGCCCGGCCAATGCGAGGAGCTGGAATAGAGCGCACCGGGCTAGAATAGCGCACTGGAGACACCGTGCGCTCTACCGCATAACACGGTGCCTGACCAGTAACACGCTCCCCACAGTAAGCACGAGGAGTTGGATCAGGTCATTATTGCGGCTGCCTCTTGGGCTTCCGTGCTAGCCGTGTACCTGCATATCATCGCCGTTCCTCTATTCTCCTGTATTTATCCTCGTAGTATCGCCTTTCCGCTTTCACTGCCTCTAACTCCTCCTTAGGACAGCGATACTCCCCCGGCTGTGTCCAGGGTCCTGCTCCATCTAATATCTCCTCCCAGGTCCATTTCCCTATTAAGTGCTGTTCCTCCTTTTCACGCTGCTTGGTCCTGGATTGGTGGGTTATTCTGTCACGTTCGTCGTATAGAGGAGACCAAGGAGCAGCGTGATTGGAATACATTCTACTTTTAATAAAGAAAGAACACTAAACAAACTAACAAAACGAACTTTAAGCTATATAGAACGAGTGATGACATGCATAGACAATATACATAGACAAATACATAGACAATAACCCACAAAACCAAAATGGAAAATGGCAACCTAAACAGGATCCCCAATCAGAGACAACAATAAACAGCTGCCTCTGATTGGGAACCAATTCAGGCCACCATAGACATATAAAAACCCATAGATATACAAAAACCCTAGACAGGACAAAAACACACATACCCACCCTTGTCACACCCTGACTTGACCAAAATAATACATAAAACATAGATAACTAAGGTCAGGGCGTGACAGAGGCATGGGCTTATGTTGTCAAAACATGACATTTTAAAGCTTTCAAGTCTTCTCTCCAACTAAACGCCCTTTCTGGTATTTTAAGAAATGAGATGATTGACATAATTCGTTTAAGCCAGTTTATGATGGTATGTGTGTGTGTGTGTTTACTGTATTTGATTGGGTGATTGTCATCTACCAGTCTCAAGCCATCGTCAGTCGTTTAAGCCTCTCTCACACAGTCAGTGGTTTCTGTTAGTATACACACGTGCCAACAGTTGTGTGTATGTGTATATGTATAGTGCATTCGGATTATTCAGACCCCCTCCCTTTTTCCACATTTTGTTATTCTTAAATTAAATCATTTTTCACCCCTCATCAATCTACACACAATACCCCATAATGACAAAAAAACAAGTTTAGTTTTTTTTAGCAAATGTACAAAAAATAAAAACAGAAATACCTTATTTACAAAAGTATTCAGACCCTTTGCTATGAGATTAGAAATTGAGCTCAGGTGCATCCTGTTTCCATTGATCATCATTGAGATGTATCTTCAACTTGACTGAGTCCACCTGTGGTAAATTCAATTGATTGGATATGATTTTGAAAAGCACACACCTGTCTATATAAGGTCCCACAGTTGACAGTGCATGTCAGAGCAAAGACCAAGCCGTTAGGTCGAAGGAATTGTCTGTAGAGCTCTGAGAAAGGAATGCATTGAGGCACAGATCTGGGGAAGGGTACCAAAATATTTCTGCAGCATTGAAGGTTCCCAAGAACACGGTGGCCTCCATCATTCTTAAATGGAAGAAGTTTGGAACTACCAAGACTCTTCCTAGAGCCAAATTTTAAAATCAGGGGAGAAGGTAACCAAGAGCTAATCAAGAACCCAATGGTCACTCTGAGCTCCATAGTTCCTCTGAGTTCCTCTGTGGAGATGGGAGAACCTTCCAGAAGGAAAACCATCTCTGCAGCACTCTACCAATCAGGACTTTATGGTAGAGTGGCCAGACGGAAGCCACTCCTCAGTAAAAGGCACATGACAGCCCACTTGGAGATTGCCAAAAGGCACCTAGAGGACTCTCAGACCATGAGAAACAAGATTATCTGGTCTGATGAAACCAAAATTGAACTCTTTGGCCTAAATGCCAAGCGTCACGTTTGAAGAAGACCTGGCACCATCACTACGGTGAATAATGGTGCAGGCTAAAATCATGTTGTGGGGACATTTTTTGGGGCGTCAGGGACTGGGAGACTAGTCAGGATCGAGGGAAGGATGAACGGAGCAAAATACAGAGAGATCTTTAATGAAAACCTTCTCCACAGCACTCAGGATCTCAGACTGGGGTGAAGGTTCACCTTCCAACAGGACAACAACTTGAAACGCACACACACACACACTCTGAAGCTCTGTGTTTAATCCAGAGGGTTGGTCTGATGTCAGCAGGATTAGTTTCTGTGGGGATGAGCAATGTGGTGGGGGTGGGGTTGGTTATGTAACATAACACAGAGTAACACCATCTCTGGCATACACCCACACATCTTTGAACTGAGCAGACTGGGACTGTGTGCACCGTTGGGTTATCTGCGTTTGAAATATGACATCTGAGATTGCAAGGATACAAGCATTTCCCTCAACTTGCTGAGGTTGTACTTTTTTTAGGGTCCTCCCTCCCTCCCTCCCTCCCTCCCTGTATCCCTACACATACAGTGGGGATTCGAAGGAGGAAAAGAGGAGGAAGAGAGGAATGAGGAAGAGAGGAGGGGGTTTCGAGGTAGGAGGAAGGGAGGTTTTCTCTGAGCGGAGCTCTGCATAGCACAAATGAAGGAATAGGCAGACAAGGGAGAGAGGGGAGGAGAGGTAGAAGGGAATGATGAGGGAGGAGGAAGGTTGTCTCTGCATAGCACGGATGAAGGAATAGGCAGACAAGGGAGAGAGGGGAGGAGAGGTAGAAGGGAATGATGAGGGAGGAGGAAGGTTGTCTCTGCATAGCACGGATGAAGGAATAGGCAGACAAGGGAGAGAGGGGAGGAGAGATAGAAGGGAATGATGAGGGAGGAGGAAGGTTGTCTCTGCATAGCAGCAAACTGCACTGGATCATTCACCCTGTGCTGCAGCCATGGCTCAGAGCCACACAAATAAAACATTCACATCCCTCGGGAGAGAGAGGGGGAGACAAATACGGAGAGATTTGGGGAGAGAGAGGGGGAAGGGAGAGAGAGAGGGGGAGATATGACAGAGAGGAAACAGACCCAGTGCTTCTCCAGTAGTACAGGACTGGATTATTCCTACCAGATCTCGGTCTCTAAGAGGGGATCTGAGTTGTACATTACAGCACAGTACCACTCATATTCTGTTCTGATGTTGGAGCTGATGTCGATAGGATGGAAATGAAAGAGCAGGGCTGTGCTTAGTGCATCTATAAGGCCACTAATGTAATGACGGCAGCACTGGTCACACAGGTATTAACAGCTAGTTACACTGCCGCTTATATAAGAGATAAGCAGAGCAACAGACTATCACTCTCTCTCTCATTTTCGATCTTTCTCTATCTCACCCTCTATCTCTACTTGTTAT
The DNA here is from genome assembly GCF_013265735.2 of Oncorhynchus mykiss. Classification (NCBI taxonomy): domain Eukaryota; kingdom Metazoa; phylum Chordata; class Actinopteri; order Salmoniformes; family Salmonidae; genus Oncorhynchus; species Oncorhynchus mykiss. Next base: position 76,620,562 of record NC_048566.1, on the reverse strand, counting down.
TCACTACCTAAGGGGAGCGGGAGTCACCAATAGCAACTGTTAATAAAAGCCATGAGCACCATGTGTTGACAAGGCCGTACAAAGAAACCCAAACAGTCTGACATACAAGTTGCTTTGCTTCAAATGTGTAAATCAAAAAAATCAAATGTGTTTATATAGCCCTTCGTACATCAGCTGATATCTCAAAGTGCTGTACAGAAACCCAGCCTAAAACCCCAAACAGCAAGCCATGCAGGTGTATTTTGGTTTTATTCTACATGAGGAGATTTGAGTAGTTTGCAGCAGTAGTTTGTAGCCATCTGCAAGTTAATCTATTTAATGATGAGAGCTATTTTAATTACAGACCTGCTGTTTCACTACATGACATTGGTGTGCGTGTGCCTGTACGTTTGTCTGTGTGCATTCTTGCATGTGTTTGTATGCGTGTGTGTTTGTGTCCTACCTTTTCATAGGGATCAGAGTCATAGTTGAGTCCTATTCCACAGTCGTCTGTGATTTCAGACAGATCCTCATCATCAAACTCCTCGAGACTAATGTCATGGGAAGGTCTGGAAGAACAGGAGGGAGAACGTTAAAAGTACACACAGATAGTAGACATACCACACCCACTATCATAAACTGGCTTAAACTGATTATGTCAGGAGCAGAGATAGCAGAGACACCCACACACTAGTGACACACACACCAGTTTGGGATTTCACCAGCAGTCCTCATGTACCTGACCCCTCCACCCTTCAAAGGGGAGCATCTTTCTGACTCATGTACACACAGATTGCGCCAACCCTGCTCTGAGATATGGCCTGTCACTGTCTGTCTGGGTCTGCCTCATTCACCAGACACACAAGACACAATAACTCACACACCCTCCATCTATTGCTTTGCTCTCTAAGCAGACAGAGGAGTTCAGCACTATTCTCTATTTTTTCAGGTCCCCAGTTTACAGACACAACAGTGCTTAAATGAGCTAGCATCCTGTTTTCTTAGTTTCTATAAAACCTCTGTATATCTGTGGTCCATTAGTTCAAACAGAGGCTCAACTCTCTACTCAGCTCTCTACTCCATTAGTAAGAGACTGTGTGAGGCTCAGAGGGAAATGCTGCATTGCAGGTTTTCTAGTGAGGACAGGACAGTCCAGACAGGGCCTCGTACAGATGTATATAGAGCCACTGTGAAGCAGGGTAAGTCAGAAAATACATCGGGGTGAAGCTAGATATGTGAAGCTAGAAATGTGAAGCTAGATAACTGTCTAAATCAGGGCAGAACTGCAAACCTTATCAAAGCTCAATCAATAACAAAATCAGTGCTAAATCAACAATCATGACTAGTTCACACACACACACACACACACACACACACACACACACAAACGTGTTAGTTTCTTATTTTACAGATCTAAATAAGTCACGGACACTAGAGAAGCTTTAACCAAGTTGAATTCTGTACAGCTGTATTCAGACAGCAAAACATTTCTCTCCATCACAGTTATATACATCCTACGTAAGACACGCCTTCTCTCCAATCCTTACATCTTATTGTTCAACAGAAAGAGGGTAACAGGATACCAAACGCTTATTACTCCCTTAAGGGAATTTGTCCTCACCTCCTGACCTCAAACCTCACCTCCTGACCTCAACTAATCCACAGATAGTTGGAGGACAGAATTTGGTATGTCATCAAATATGAAGTGCTGTGTGAAAAACTATTCAGGCCTTGGTGAGCGCTCTTTACAGGACTGTTGTTTCTGTATCAGTGTGTGTATAAAAGATCTCCAATTATGTTAACATTAAAAAAGACAACTTGGTAAATATCTGGAGAAGTATTTCCCTGCACATTGTTATTCATGACCTTGGACAGGTGTTCATATCTCAGTGTATTGTGCTTTATATCTGTATTGCTGATTAACACTGTTGGAAACGGCTAAACTTTGAACATTGAGATATTAACTAAATGATAAGGAGTGGAAGAGAATGGGTTTTATGTCAGAAGTTAAGGGTCCTCTGTAGAAAGCCTGAAGGCTTTGGAATGTGTTTGATGGAGGAGAGGAGAGCGACGTGTTGATATAGGGAAGACAGGTGGATATCTGTGGATTAGGTGAAGGAGGGGTTGAGGTCAGGAGGTGAGGTTTGAGGTCAGGTGGTGAGGACAGATTCCCTTAAGGGAGTAATAAGCGTTTGGTATGCTGTTACCCTCTTTCTGTTGAACAATAAGATGTAAGAATTGGAGAGAAGGTGTGTCTTATGTAGGATGTATATAACTGTGATGGAGAGAAATGTTTTGCTGTCTGAATACAGCTGTACAGAACCTTTGGGAAGAATTCAACTTGTTTAAAGCTTCTCTAGTGTCCGTGAGTTATTTAGATCTGTAAAATAAGAACCTAACAACACTAAGTGCTTACTATGCAGTAACTAGGGGATTTCCAATGACACAGCCAAAACAATGGACCTCTCCACTCTTTAGAAATGTAGTGAAGTAAAAGTAAAACTAATCAAAACTATAAATAGTCCAGTAAACTACAGATACCTCATAAAACTACTTAAGTAGTACTTTAATGTATTTTTACTTAAGTACTTTACAACACTGCAAATACATTTACTTTAATTTTAAAGAGACCGGTATAAACTCTTTATCTCCTCTCTCTTTCATCTCTCTTTCTTTATAATTTCTCTCTCTCTACATTTCATCTTTCACACGCCAAAATGTTGCTACATCTTTTCAAATGTTTATTTAGTTGAGGGCTCCAGAATTCTAGTACAATTGTGGTGTGACGTCTGCCTGAAAGTCACCTATAAAGTGTAATTAAAACATAACAGTATACAATATTTCATGCATGTTGACTAAACATCAGATCATATCGTATTTCTACATACAATTAGTAATAACACTGTGGACTCTATTTTTGGCTGGTGTTAAGGCAGCGCTTGTGTCAAACACACGTTCTTGGGCAATTTCGACTTTAAAAAGCCAGCGCTCTGCTATTTTCCAACCCTGGTGCCAGTAATGTACCTGTCTTCTATCAGCATGCTTATGCTGAGGTGGGAGGGGTGGAAATACTGTAGGTGTGTCTTTAAAAATGTGTGCCAAAGTGCCAATTCCCAGCAGTGCTACTGATGATATTCAATACTAACTGGTCGCTGGTCTTGGCAGTAAACGCAGTTGGTTATGGCATCGATTTTGATAGAGGAGGCACACAGTAGCCTAATCAGTAGCCTAATCAGTAGCCTATAACCAATGTCTTATTCAAATATAATGAGCAGCAAAACAGTCAGACATTCATGTTTTTTCTTTTTATTGGACATTATTTTTCTGATCGCTGTCCTTGGTAGCCTCGGCTATTGACCGGTTTGTTTACCTTTCAAATGTCAAGGTCACTAACAGTTTATATAAATGGTGATGGTCTCTCTCTAAAAGTCTCTGATCCACCTCTACGCAGACGACACCATTCTGTATACTTCCGGCCCTTCTTTGGACACTGTGTTAACAACCCTCCAGGCAAGCTTCAATGCCATACAACTCTCCTTCCGTGGCCTCCAACTGCTCTTAAATACAAGTAAAACTAAATGCATGCTCTTCAACCGATCACTACCTGCACCTACCCGCCTGTCCAACATCACTACTCTGGACGGCTCTGACTTAGAATACGTGGACAACTACAAATACTTAGGTGTCTGGTTAGACTGTAAACTCTCCTTCCAGACCCATATCAAACATCTCCAATCCAAAGTTAAATCTAGAATTGGCTTCCTATTTCGCAACAAAGCATCCTTCACTCATGCTGCCAAACATACCCTTGTAAAACTGACCATCCTACCAATCCTCGACTTTGGCGATGTAATTTACAAAATAGCCTCCAATACCCTACTCAACAAACTGGATGCAGTCTATCACAGTGCAATCCGTTTTGTCACCAAAGCCCCATACACTACCCACCATTGCGACCTGTACGCTCTCGTTGGCTGGCCCTCGCTTCATACTCGTCGCCAAACCCACTGGCTCCATGTCATCTACAAGACCCTGCTAGGTAAAGTCCCCCCTTATCTCAGCTCGCTGGTCACCATAGCATCTCCCACCTGTAGCACACGCTCCAGCAGGTATATCTCTCTAGTCACCCCCAAAACCAATTCTTTCTTTGGCCGCCTCTCTTTCCAGTTCTCTGCTGCCAATGACTGGAACGAACTACAAAAATCTCTGAAACTGGAAACACTTATCTCCCTCACTAGCTTTAAGCACCAACTGTCAGAGCAGCTCACAGATTACTGCACCTGTACATAGCCCACATATAATTTAGCCCTATCAACTACCTCTTTCCCAACTGTATTTAATTAATTTATTTATTTTGCTCCTTTGCACCCCATTATTTTTATTTCTACTTTGCACATTCTTCCATTGCAAAACTACCATTCCAGTGTTTTACTTTCTATATTGTATTTACCTTGCCACCAAGGCCTTTTTTTGCCTTTACCTCCCTTCTCACCTCATTTGCTCACATTGTATATAGACTTGTTTATACTTTATTATTGACTGTATGTTTGTTTTACTCCATGTGTAACTCTGTGTTGTTGTATCTGTCGAACAGCTTTGCTTTATCTTGGCCAGGTCGCAATTGTAAATGAGAACTTGTTCTCAACTTGCCTACCTGGTTAAATAAAGGTAAAATAAATAAATAAATAAATAAATAATGTTATTATAGAGTTTAACGTTTGGCATTGTCCAATCGTTCATGGCTCGAATATGCAGTGCATTTAAGAAATGTGAATGCAATGTGTGTAGACAAATATTTCCATGTTAAAGTCAATAACAAAAGCCACATTGGCTACATGTTTGGTTTAACTAGGCCTATTTAGGGTTACTGTATACTATTTAATAAACTGTGTTCAATAGATAGGAAAAACATCAATGCTTCAGGTCGAAGAGCCCTTAGTCCTACATGTGTACACATTGCCTTATGTTCATAGAAACAAGACATTCGATTCATGATATCGTGTTTTTGACCCAATCCTTTTAAGAAACATTGCTGTTTTAAAAACAGATTCATTGTTTTTCGTTTAATTTGATTAAAAACCAAACTTATTAGAAAGATTCACCATCCATGAGTTTATGTTGAGAACGGACATGGCTCGAATACAACGGAATATCTTCTGCTATTTCTGGAGAAGTTCAAATATGATGTAAAACTAATTATCTGATAATTTACACAAAGAAAAGTGTTGTTGTACATAGTAAAGAAAAGTGTTGTTGTACATAGTGAAGAAAAGTGTTGTTGTACATAGTAAAGGAAAGTGTTGTTGTACATAGTAAAGAAAAGTGTTGTTGTACATAGTAAAGAAAAGTGTTGTTGTACATAGTAAAGAAAAGTGTTGTTGTACATAGTAAAGAAAAGTGTTGTTGTACATAGTAAAGAAAAGTGTTGTTGTACATAGTAAAGAAAAGTGTTGTTGTACATAGTAAAGAAAAGTGTTGTTGTACATAGTAAAGAAAAGTGTTGTTGTACATAGTAAAGAAAAGTGTTGTTGTACATAGTAAAGAAAAGTGTTGTTGTACATAGTAAAGAAAAGTGTTGTTCTACATAGTAAAGAAAAGTGTTGTTGTACATAGTAAAGAAAAGTGTTGTTGTACATAGTAAAGAAAAGTGTTGTTGTACATAGTAAAGAAAAGTGTTGTTGTACATAGTAAAGAAAAGTGTTGTTGTACATAGTAAAGAAAAGTGTTGTTGTACATAGTAAAGAAAAGTGTTGTTGTACATAGTAAAGAAAAGTGTCCCAGCTCAACAAAATCGTCTGTCCTGGTTTACCACGGCAAATCTCCTGTGGCAATTTCCCGACACTTTGTATGAATGTAAACTAATGTTGGTGTAGCCTACTGTTATTATATTATTTGTTTCCTATTTATGTTTTCCAAAAGTGTCTGGTGTCGTCATTTATTATCAAAATCAGGTGTACAATATCCTAGACAGTCCATATTTGTAATGTGTAACGAAACCAACTCAATCGTGGGGATTGAGTTACTTGTGCAAGAAGGGTGTGGGCTAGAATCAAACCAAAGCCAACACAATAGACAAACACAGTACCAGACAAAAGTGTGGACACACCAACTCATTTCTTTATTTTTACTATTTTCTACAACTTAGAATAATAGTGAAGACATAAAAACTATGAAATAACACATACGGAATCATGTAGTAACCAAAAAAGTGTTAAACAAAAATATATTTTATATTTTACATTCTTCAAAGTGCCCCCCTTTGCCTTGATGACAGCTTTGCACACTCTTGGCATTCTCTCAATTAGCATCATGAGGAATGCTTTTCAAACAGTCTTGAAGGAGTTCCCACATATACTGAGCACTTGTTGGCTGCTTTTCCTTCACATTGCGGTCCAACTCATCCCAAACCATCTCAATTGGGTTGAGGTCGGGTGATTGTGGAGGCCAGGTCATCTGATGCAGCACTCCATCACTCTCCTTGGTCAAATAGCCCATACCCAGCCTGGAAGTGTAAGGCCCTACGCCGGAGATGAGAAGCAGGTACGGGGAGTTAAACATTTATTCAGGAACATAAAACAAGACAGGAACAATGTCAGCACACGGGTATACAAGGACATAAGACAATCAATACAGAAGCAAGGAACAGAGCAGGGAACCACACATGCAGAGATCAACCGTTCACCTGCTCTGCTGCGTCTCACACAGACATGACATTTTTGGTTCCAACCGCCATCAGACCAAAGGACACATTTCCACCGGTCTAATGTCCATTGCTCATGTTTCTTGGTCCAAGCAAGTCTCTTCTTATTATTGGTGTCCTTTAGTAGTGGTTTCTTTGCACCAAGTCGACCATGAATGCCTGATTCATGCAGTCTCCTCTGAGCAGTTGATGTTGAGATGTGTCTGTTACTTGAACGCAGTGAAGCATTGTTTTGGCCACAATCTGGAGGTGCAATTAACTCTAATGACCGTATTGTCTGCAGCAGAGGTAACTCTGGGTCTTCCTTTCCTGTGGCGGTCCTCAGGAGAGCCAGTTTCATCATAGCACTTTTTGCGACTACACTTGAAGAAAATGTGAACGTTCTTAACGTTTTGGGGATTGACTGACCTTCATGTCTTAAAGTAATGATTGACTGTCGTTTCTCTTTGCTCACTTGAGCTGTTTGAGGCTGCTCCAAAACACCACCAGCGGAGAAAAAGTATTCAGAGTGGACTTTTAGTCCTACTCAGGAGGCGTGCACACCATCCAGAAATAAAGAAGAAAGGCTGGGGAGTACGTTTCATGATTAACTACTCATGCCGACCATATTCCCTCTTAAGAGAATTATCTTCGGTTATAGTCACAGCTGTGTATATTCCCCCTCAAGCCGATACCACGACGGCCCTCAAAGAACTACACTTGACCATTTGCAAACTGGAAACCACATATCCTGAAGCCGCATTTATTGTAGCTGGGGATTTTAACAAAGTCAAAATTGACCGACGTCTTGCATCCGGACCAGCCAAACACCTTCTTTGCCCATTATTGAGGATAACACAGTGCCACTGACGCAGCCTGCTACCAAGGACTGTGCGCTCTCCTTCCCAGTGACCAACGTTAGTAAGACACTTAAGCGTTTTAACCCTCGCAAGGCTGCCGGCCCAGACGGCATCCCTAGCAGTGTCCTCAGAGCATGCGCAGACCAGTTGGCTGGAGTTTATATGGACATATTTAATCTCTCCATATCCCAGTCCGCTGTCCACACTTGTTTCAAGATGTCCACCACTGTTCCTGTACCTAAGAAAGAAAAGGTAATTGAATTAAATGACTATAGCCTTTTAGCACTCACTTCTGTCATCATGAAGTGCTTTGAGAGACTAGTTAAGGATTTCACATCTACCTTACCTGACACCATAGACCCACTTCAATTTGCTTACCGCCCCAATAGATCCACAGATGATGCAATCGCCATCACACTGCACACTGCCCTATCCCATCTGGACAAGAGGAATACCTATGTAAGAATGCTGTTCTTTAACTATAGTTCAGCCACCTGAAGAAGGTGCAACAGCTAAATAAATTTGGCTTGGCCCCTAAAACCCTCACAAAACTTTACAGATGCACAAACGCCCAGACCCTCAGGGCTCTCCAGAGGGTGGTGCGGTCTGCCCAACGCATCATCGGGGGCACAATACCTGCCCTCCAGGACACCAACAGCAGCCGAATTCACAGGAAGGCCAAAAAGATCATCAATTACAACAACCACCCAAGCCACGGCATGTTCACCCCTCTATCATCCAGAAGGTGAGGTCAAGGTGCATCAAAGCTGGGACCGAGAGACTGAAAACCAGCTTTTATCTCAAGGCCATCAGACTGTTAAATAGCCATCACTAGCCGGCTTCCATCCGGTTACGTAGCACTGCACCTTAGAGGCTTCTGCCCTGTATACACAGACTTGGAATCACTGGCCACTTTAATAATTGAACACTAGTCACTTTAATAATGTTTAAACAATATTTACATACAGCTTTACTTATCTCATATGTATATACTGTATTCTATTATTTTGTATTTTAGTCAATGGCACTCTGAAATTGATCAATCTAATATTTATATATTTCTTAATTCCATTATTTTACTTTTAGATTAGTGTGTATTGTTGTGACCTGTTAGATACGTCTGCACTGTTGGAGCTAGGAACACAAGCCTTAAGCTACACCCACAATGTCACACCCTGACCTTAGAGATCCTCATTATTCTCTATGTTTGGTTAGGTCAGGGTGTGACTCTGGTGGGAAAGTCTATGTTTTCTATTTCTTTGTTTTTGGCCGTGTGTGGTTCCCAATCAGAGGCAGATGTCTATCATTGTCTCTGATTGAGGATCATATTAAATTGTAATTTTCCTTCTGGGTTTTGTGGGATCTTGTTTTCTTTTTAGTGTCTGTGCCTGACAGAACTGTTCGTTTTCGCTTTGTTATTTTGTTTAAGTGTTTTTTTTTTATAAAAGGAATTATGAACACTTAGCACGCTGCGCTTTGGTCCACTCTTCCTAACACCAACGAGAGCAGTAACACACAATAACATCTGCTAAATATGTGTATGTCACCAATAACATCTGATTTGATTTTATTTTATTCGATTTTGACTCTTGCCATAATATGGACTTTTTATTTTACCAAATAGGGCTATCGTCTATATACCAACCCTACCTTGTCACAACACAACTGGCTGGCTTAAACGCATTAACAAGAAGGAAAGAAATTCCACAAATTAACTTTTAACAAGGCACACCTGTTAATTGAAATGCATTACAGGTGACTACCTCATGAAGCTGGTTGAGAGAATGCCAAGAGTGTCCAAAGCTGTCATCACGGTAAAGGGTGGCTACTTTGAAGAATCTCAAATATAAAATATATTTTGATTTGTTGAACACTTTTTTTGTTACTACATGATTCCATATGTGTTATTAAACAGTTTATGTCTTCACTATTATTCTGCAATGTAAAAAATAGTAAAAATAAAGAAAAACCTTGGAATGAGTAGGTGTGGCCAAACTTTTGACTGGTACTGTATAATAGTGGCCCTAACCGCTAGAACACCCCAGGTGATAATTAAACAAAACGTTGACAGTTTATTCGTAACCTTAAGATACACTAGACAAGTGTATGGTGTAGCATAGGGGAGACCAATATCTATCTTGGGTTATTAAGCTATACAGAACTATCGATGGATGGATGGATGGATGGATGGATATATATATATACACATATACACAGTGCCTTGCGAAAGTATTCGGCCCCCTTGAACTTTGCGACCTTTTGCCACATTTCAGGCTTCAAACATAAAGATATAAAACTGTATTTTTTTGTGAAGAATCAACAACAAGTGGGACACAATCATGAAGTGGAACGACATTTATTGGATATTTCAAACTTTTTTAACAAATCAAAAACAGAAAAATTGGGCGTGCAAAATTATTCAGCCCCCTTAAGTTAATACTTTGTAGCGCCACCTTTTGCTGCGATTACAGCTGTAAGTCGCTTGGGGTATGTCTCTATCAGTTTTGCACATCGAGAGACTGACATTTTTTCCCATTCCTCCTTGCAAAACAGCTCGAGCTCAGTGAGGTTGGATGGAGAGCATTTGTGAACAGCAGTTTTCAGTTCTTTCCACAGATTCTCGATTGGATTCAGGTTTGGACTTTGACTTGGCCATTCTAACACCTGGATATGTTTATTTTTGAACCATTCCATTGTAGATTTTGCTTTATGTTTTGGATCATTGTCTTGTTGGAAGACAAATCTCCGTCCCAGTCTCAGGTCTTTTGCAGACTCCATCAGGTTTTCTTCCAGAATGGTCCTGTATTTGGCTCCATCCATCTTCCCATCAATTTTAACCATCTTCCCTGTCCCTGCTGAAGAAAAGCAGGCCCAAACCATGATGCTGCCACCACCATGTTTGACAGTGGGGATGGTGTGTTCAGCTGTGTTGCTTTTACGCCAAACATAACGTTTTGTATTGTTGCCAAAAAGTTCAATTTTGGTTTCATCTGACCAGAGCACATTCTTCCACATGTTTGGTGTGTCTCCCAGGTGGATTGTGGCAAACTTTAAACGACACTTTATGGATATCTTTAAGAAATGGCTTTCTTCTTGCCACTCTTCCATAAAGGCCAGATTTGTGCAATATACGACTGATTGTTGTCCTATGGACAGAGTCTCCCACCTCAGCTGTAGATCTCTGCAGTTTATCCAGAGTGATCATGGGCCTCTTGGCTGCATCTCTGATCAGTCTTCTCCTTGTATGAGCTGAAAGTTTAGAGGGACGGCCAGGTCTTGGTAGATTTGCAGTGGTCTGATACTCCTTCCATTTCAATATTATCGCTTGCACAGTGCTCCTTGGGATGTTTAAAGCTTGGGAAATCTTTTTGTATCCAAATCCGGCTTTAAACTTCTTCACAACAGTATCTCGGACCTGCCTGGTGTGTTCCTTGTTCTTCATGATGCTCTCTGCGCTTTTAACGGACCTCTGAGACTATCACAGTGCAGGTGCATTTATACGGAGACTTGATTACACACAGGTGGATTGGATTTATCATCATTAGTCATTTAGGTCAACATTGGATCATTCAGAGATCCTCACTGAACTTCTGGAGAGAGTTTGCTGCACTGAAAGTAAAGGGGCTGAATAATTTTGCACGCCCAATGTTTCAGTTTTTGACTTGTTAAAAAAGTTTGAAATATCCAATAAATGTCGTTCCACTTCATGATTGTGTCCCACTTGTTGTTGATTCTTCACAAAAAAATACAGTTTTATATCTTTATGTTTGAAGCCTGAAAAGTGGCAAAAGATCGCAAAGTTCAAGGGGGCCGAATACTTTTGCAAGGCACTGTATATACTGCTCAAAAAAATAAAGGGAACACTTAAACAACACAATGTAACTCCAAGTCAATCACACTTCTGTGAAATCAAACTGTCCACTTAGGAAGCAACACGGATTGGCAATAAATTTCACATGCTGTTGTGCAAATGGAATAGACAACAGGTGGAAATTATAGGCAATTAGCAAGACACCTCCAATAAAGGAGTGGTTCTGCAGGTGGTGACCACAGACCACTTCTCAGTTCCTATGCTTCCTGGCTGATGTTTTGGTCACTTTTGAATGCTGGCGGTGCTTTCTCACTAGTGGTAGCATGAGACGGAGTCTACAACCCACACAAGTGGCTCAGGTAGTGCAGCTCATCCAGGATGACACATCAAAGCGAGCTGTAGCAAGAAGGTTTGCTGTGTCTGTCAGCGTAGTGTCCAGAGCATGGAGGCGCTACCAGGAGACAGGCCAGTACATCAGGAGACGTGGACGAGGCTGTAGGAGGGCAACAACCCAGCAGCAGGACCGCTACCTCCGCCTTTGTGCAAGGAGGAGCAGAAGGAGCACTGACAGAGAAAAAAAAAAAAAAAAATATATATATATATATATACACGGCTGTATTTGTTTGTACATTTGAATGTTGCAGTAACAGGACCTAGGCCTAGCGTTTGAGGGAGCAAGCCTTGACCCCAATGACTAAACTAACCCCTATTGAGAGAAAGAGAACTGCTCATTTCCAGGGACTCATGAGGCTCATTTGAATATCTTGAAGCAGAGCAAAAATTCTCAGCAAAAAAAATATTTTTGACACCGCTGAACCCATAACGCAACCGTAAGCGAAAAGATATACCAATGCGTTTGGTTTGTTATAATAGAGCCCTGTATCTTATCTAATCTGGTTATCTCCCTTAAGGTTCAGTAAACTAATAGTAATGTTTGGTTAGCGCTGCTATCGGTACAGGGGAGTAGAGGATTTCCTGCACACTGAATAGAGAATGTGGAGTCAGGGGAAAAAGAAGCTGATAGTCACCTCCTTAAGTCTGATAAGGGATGTGAACACACACTCACGCGTACCCATATCACACCCGCTTGCATTCATGTGTGCACATATGTGTGTTTGGTACAGTATATAAGATCAGTCCTGACCCAAGCTAAGGTGTATCCACCACTAGTTGTGATTTCAGGAGTGACCATGAAGTGTCTGGTTATTGTGCTGGTATGTGCTGTGCTCGCTGAGGGAATCCACAGGTTAGTACTCACTTGATTTATTTTTCACTCCATCCAGTTGCTCTTTTTCCCTAAATTCTACCTAAAACACAATTTTCTTTTCTCATCTCTCATAGTCAATGATAACGCCTTGTCGCTCTCTCTACCTATTTGCATTTGCAGAGTTCGACTTCATATCTGAGTGTATCTATGTTCTTGTTACCCTAGGATCCCTCTGGTGAAGCATAAGTCAATCCGTGAGAGAATGATGGAGAAAGGAGAACGCCTGCCCTACCAAGACCCCGCTCTCAAATACTTTCCTGACGAGTTCGCTGGCTCCGCCACCATGTACATCAACAACTACGCCGACGTACGTACATGCTATAATACACAAGCTTATGGTCTATCTAGAATGTTACTCAATGTCCTGTCTATATCTGTCTATGTCCACACTAGTCTATTTTCATATTCCAGAATGAAATGTTATGATGTAGGCTAACGTAGAAAATGTGAATTGTAGGTCTAACTAGATAACAACCATGTCAAGATAACATCTAACTCCATGAAGTAGAGTCTAAACCACGCCAACCACTCTAGATCTGATGTGTTGTTGTATGAATGTATTAGCAGCACCTCTATCTTTTGTCAACTGTACTTTCCCTGTTGTGTTTTCCAGACCACCTACTATGGAGCCATCACCATCGGTACTCCCCCCCAGTCCTTCCAGGTGTTGTTTGACACTGGCTCTGCCAACCTGTGGGTTGACTCTGTACTCTGCAACACTCAGGCCTGCAGTGAGTACAGCTGGATAGCTTCATGACAATGAAAGCAACTGCTAGTTAATATTACAACAACCTACAACATGTATAAACTAACTGCTACTTTCTCAACAATAAGTATTACTAACTATAATACTACGACTGTACTACTACTACTACTACTACTACTACTATCAGAGATATTTTAATCTATTTTCACTTCTACACACTTCCCAGATAAATACATTGTAGAGAGTATATTTCCTCTAAGTTGTTTGTGTCCCTTCCTCCTGCAGACAGCCACACAAAGTTCAACCCCCAGCAGTCGTCCACCTACTCAGCTAATGGGGAAACTTTCTACCTGCCCTACGGAACTGGCAGTCTCAGTGGAGTCTTCGGATATGACACCGTCAACGTGAGTCCCACCATAACAACCTTACAAATACTTAACTACTTCTACCACAGTTATTCTTCACTACATGCAATAAAAAGCCACAACAGATACAGCCATGTACATGTACTTCCATTCTAATAAAACCAGTGTTTCCATGATGCTGAGTGAGTGTGTTGTTTGTCACCTCTTTAGGTCGGTGGTATTTTCATCAACCACCAGGAGATTGGTCTGAGTACTGACGAGCCAGGTCAGACCTTTGTTGTGGCCCAGTTTGATGGTATCCTTGGCATGTCCTACCCTTCCATCTCAGCCGGACAAGAGACTCCCTTCATGGACAACATCATGTCACTGAACCTTCTAAAGGCTAACATATTTGCATTCTACCTGACCAGGTCAGTACTCCTACCATCACTTATACCACAAATATACCACTAATTACCACTACTTACCACACACATACCACTACTTACAACAAATATACCACTACCCCTACTTACCACACTTATACCACTACCCCTACCTACCTACCTACCACACATATACCACTACTTACCACACATATACCACTACTTACCACAAATATACAACTACCCCTACTTACCACACAAATACAACTACTTCTACTTACCACACATATACCACTACTTACCACACATATACCACTACCCCTACTTAACACAAATATACAACTACCCCTACTTACCACAAATATACAACTACCCCTACTTACCACACATATACAACTACTTCTACTTACCACACATATACCACTACCCCTACTTACCACACATATACCACTACCACTACTTACCAAACATATACCACTACCCCTACTTACCACACATATACCACTACCACTACTTACCACACATATACCACTACTTACCACACATATACCACTACAGATGTCAGATCTTAATTGGACCCCTTTCGCAGCAAGAGGAAAATAATCCTGCAGAAGGAGGATTTGAATATCTGAAGAATGATTTAGAACTGTTCCAGTGGGCAGCTGGAAGCGTGTTTGTACACAAAGCAGTACCATACCTACATTCTACCTTATGTAGGCTACGTGAAGGCTACGGCGTCTCGTGTTCATTCTGACGTGGATTATAATAACCGGCCATATTCTTAGGGGGTAGATGTATTTTCATTAGGGAAAATATGTTGTTTTACATTAACTGTTTTATTATATATGTTGAAGGAAAGCAATAGGCAGAATTAATCACTGTTTTCCTCAAATCCTGTGTGATCCAGCGGTTACAGCCACTGACCCCGGTACATACATGTCAGAGTCGGCATGGGTTCAAATTCGGCCCACTGCCCTTTGACTCATGGATCAATGTCTATTTTTGACACATTCATTTCGCGTGGTTACATGATTAAAACAGAAACAACTCAATGGTTAACAGTTCAGGAATTAATTCAGTTGTTAAGTTTAGGGCTATGGTTTGGGGAAGGCTTAAAACAAAATAAAACAAAATGAAGGGCCTATGTTACATCAGTATTCAGAATATTCTTAACGCTCGCTAGAACATTGTGATCTGCCATAAGCAGCTCACTCCGAACCTCATGAGTTTGCATCCAATGCTGAGTGATCAGGTGACCAGCCTGAGACGACATTAGACCAACAAGTTAATTGCATTTATTTAAATGTTTTCAAGAAGTAAAATTAATCAACAAAATCATCTTCGATAGGCTCAAATGTATGAACAACTTGACAGCTTTAAGAAATGAAATATTAAAAGGCACACAGTACAGGCTTTCAATTCACACCAAGGACTAGAACTATAATCACAAATAATACATAGCCGAACTATAAAACACGGACAAGCGTCCACCCTGGAGGAAGGTTTATCGTTCTACAGTAGGCCTACATCTGTCAAATCAGATGATGGCCCAACTCAGCTCATCATCTCAGCCAGGGAAATGTAATAATGGAGGCTAACTAACAGCCTTCAAAATGTAGCCTAGTGGAATAATCAAAAACAAGGGACCTATTGCAGCCATCGATGGCACTTACATTATCGTCAGCTGATGTCCCGTTAAATTATCGGTACGCTCTAAATTCACCCGCACAACTGATCTCAATAGCGACCATTAATGTTCACTTCATTGCAGCTCCCTAAAAGACGATATCAGTGTTACCTTAGTCCTGCTTGCAACCAAAGTGTTTCAAGATATGTTCACCCTCTAGTTGGTATTGTCATCAGAGCAACAGAGTACTTTTTGAACAGACTACAGGTGATTTATCAATTTGATAAGCATTCCATACAATAGAAATAAAGTATCCACTGTGGGAATTTACCTGACACTAATGCTGGTGTAGCCCTTAGTTACAATTTTATTGGTTTCCTATTTATGTTATCCAAAAGTGTCTGATATGGTCATTTATTATTAAGATCGCAGGGTAAAATATCCCTAGACTGTCCATATTTAAAATGTGTAAATAAATCTAGTATATTGGGGGATTTAGTTATTTGTGCCAGAAAGTTGTGGGCCGGAATTGAACCAACGGCAACATGGTAGGCTTATATGTGTGAGCTGACGTCAGCAACCGTAACCCACACCACCCTACCAGACCCCACGATTGAACTACATTTTGAACATAGGATACAATTGAAGCGTGTATGTCATAGCCTAGATGAGACCAACATCTATCTTGTGTTGTTATGCTATATAAAATGACAGTTGTTGATATGTATGGCTGCATTTCAAATGCAGTAATATGACCTAGGCATGGTGTTTCAGTGAAAAATTGAGACATTTATTTTGAAACCAAGTTCTGATCCCAATGACTCAAATGACCCAGCATGGAGATAAAGACAACTGCTCTTTTTACAGGGACCCACACGGCTCATTTGTAGTTCCTGATGCAGCAGGAAAATGAGCAGTGACAAAAAAGTGATCAAGTTAAGATCTGACATCCCTACCACCACTTACTTACCACACGTATAATGTACTGCTACCAGACCTCAATATAAAATACACACAGATATCACAGAACCGTCTGCAGGGCAATGTGTTCGCTTTCTAGATGAACAGGTGATATATTTTAATAATGTACTTATTTATTTATGTACATAATCAACGTTATATTCATTATTCCTGCTCCAGAAACTATATCACTGATATAAGACATAAGATTTTTGAGAAGAAAAGTGTCTTCTGTGAAGAGTGAACCATCTTCTTGCCAACTGCCTTGTATCTTTGTAAAATTGTTTGATGGCTTTAAAAAAATTCTGTGCAGGGACGGCCAGCAGGGCAGTGAGCTGTCGTTCGGAGAAGTGGACAACACCAAGTATCAGGGTCAGATCTACTGGACCCCCGTCACCGCCCAGACATACTGGCAGATCGGCATCCAAGGGTCAGGATCAACCACACCAACTAAACACACTTAACCATACACTGACATCAGAACCACTAAGAGCCTGCAAAAGCTAGGGTGAAAAACTCCTTTAGGAGTTGCTTGTCTGCCTGCCTGCCTGCCTGCCTGTCTGCCTGTCTGCCTGTCTGCCTGCCTGTCTGCCTGCCTGTGTGCCTGCCTGCCTGCCTGCCTGTCTGCCTGCCTGTCTGTCTAACACTAACCCTTGTACATCTCCAGATTCCAGATCAACGGTCAGGAGACAGGGTGGTGTGGGCAGGGCTGCCAGGCCATCGTGGATACAGGCACCTCCATGCTGACTGCACCCAAACAGATCATGGGAACGCTGATGCAGTCCATTGGAGCCCAGCAGGACCAGTATGGACAGGTAGCAGGAAACCATTATAAACCATAACAGACCAGTACTAACTGACACCATAAAACAGTGTAATCCAAAAAGTAGAAGTTGGGGAAACCAGTGCAGACCAGAGTAAACCAGTACAGGGATGTTTTGTGTCACTCATGTCTGTGAATTGTTTGTTGATGCAGTACACAGTGAACTGTAACCAGATCAACAGCCTGCCTACTCTCACCTTCACCATCAATGGAGTCAACTTCCCCCTGCCGCCATCTGCATACATTCAGCAGGTAAGTTAGTGTGTCGTGTGTGTGTGTTTGTGTATGACCCTCTATGACTGATGTTAGGATAATGAAGGCCATAAGCCTTGTGTCAGTAGTGCATGTGCATGCATGTTTATCTGTGTGTGTGTGTGTATTGCACTCAACATGCGTGTTCTCCTCTCTATCCAGAACAACCAGGGTGGGTACCAGTTCTGCTTCGTGGGGATCATCCCCACCTACCTGCCGTCCCAGAACGGACAGCCCCTGTGGATTTTGGGAGATGTATTCCTCAGGGAGTACTACTCCGTCTACGACCGCACAAACAACCAAGTGGGCTTTGCCACCGCAGCCTAAATCTGACCAACATGACCATGACCGCAAACCCAACACAGACACCGACCGTTCTTAGAAGTCTACCACCCCAAACCTCACACAGAATCTATTCCACCTCTGGCCATTCTAGAACATCAATCACCAATGGCAACTATTCTGAATCACTCATAACAACCACTCTGGTTATTTTAGAACACATATTACCCATGGCAACCACTCTGGTCATTATAATACACATATTACCCATGGCAACCACTGTGGGTCAGTTTGGCTTTGGTCCAGTGTGGTTAAAGCAAGCATCGACATCATTGGGTTAAAGCTGTGGTCTTTGTTAGATGACATCTGCTAATATATTCAGTTGAGCTGTAAGGTTGTTTCCTTTCTACTCTGGCATTGCAACGACAACCTCCTAGTTCCCAGACAACATCGGATGTGAACACAGGTTCAGCCATGTTGCTGATTGCATCATGATGCTGAGTGAAAAAGTAAATGACTTACAGAAACACAGTGAAATATGAAAATATGATTTTGGAGTTTGGAGTTTGGTGTTTGTTTAGCTTCCATGTAGACTGAATAAACTATTGAAGTGCACAATAATCGTGTTTGTTTTGAATCACTGTATTTGACACATCAAGCTCATGATGCCTGTAAGACTGAAATCACACCTCACATTCACCACTGACTGTTACCAGAAACTGAAACAAAAAACAACAAGAGCAGCTTTACCCAATTGGAGCCTGTAAATATATCCAACCATCTACACATCATACATGTAGAAATAACTTAATATCACAGAGTCAAATATGCCATCTGTTAAATGGCATTAAGACCGAAGTATGCTCAGGAGAGCAGCAGCACTGTGAAATGGACTTTAATGAAAGCTTCAACATTTCACTTCTGCTTAAGAGCTCTTATCTCTGTAGCATGGTCAGCGACCGGTGTGTGTGTGGATGTGTATGCATACAAGTGTGTTTTTGTCTCTACACACACCATCATCAACTGGCTTAAACTGTTTGTCAGGAGCAGAGATAGCAGACACGTACACCCACATTTGTGACACACACACACCAGTTTGTGATTTCACCCCCAGTCCTCATGTACCTGACCCCTCCACCCTTCAAAGAGGAGCATCTCTGACTCATGTCCACACAGATTGCTCCGACCCTGGGGAAGCCTGCTCTGAGATATGGCCTGTCACTGTCTGTCTGGGTCTGTGCCTCATTCACCAGACACAAGAACTCACACACCCTCCATCTATTGCTTTGCTCTCTAAGCAGACAGAGGAGTTCAGCACTATTCTCGATTATTCCAGGTCCCCAGTTTACAGACACAACAGTGCATAAATGTGTTCATCATACTTTTTCTTAGTTTCTATAAAACCTCTGTATATCTGTGGTCCATTAGTTCAAACAGAGGCTCAACTCTCTACTCAGCTCTCTACTCCATTAGTAAGAGACTGTGTGAGGATCAGAGGGAAATTGTAAGGGGTGTGTAACTGGTGGCAGGGTAGTCAAACGCAGGAGAGCAGAACTTGGTGAATAGCCAAAGCAGTTTAATATATAAAACTAACGGCATACAAAACAAACACATGGGTACATGGGTACAAAACCCGTAGCGCACCAGTAACAAATAGCACAAGTACTTACAAAATAATCATCAAATAAAATAGTGTTTATATAGCCCTTCGTACATCAGCTGATATCTCAAAGTGCTGTACAGAAACCCAGCCTAAAACCCCAAACAGCAAGCAATGCAGGTGTTGAAGCACGGTTGCTAGGAAAAACTCACTAGAAAGGCCAAAACCTAGGAAGAAACCTAGGAAGAAACCTAGAGAGGAACCAGGCTATGAGGGGTGGCCAGTCCTCTTCTGGCTGTGCCGGGTGGAGATTATAACAGAACATGGCCAAGATGGTGAAATGAAAAAATAATCAATTCCCGACAAGGACATGGGGAAACAGAGGGAAAATATACAAATTGTAATTAGGGAATTGAAACGAGGTGTGTGTGAAAACAAGACAAAACAAACAGAACATGAAAAACGGATCGGCGATGGCTAGAAGACCGGTGACGTCGACCGCTGAACACCGCCCGTACAAGGAGAGGAACCGACTTCGGAAGAAGTCGTGACAGTAACCCCCCTCCCCCTTGACACGCGGCTCCAGCAGCGCGCCGACACCGGCCTCGGTGACGACCCGGAGATGCAGGGCAATCCGGAAGGAGACGGTGGAAATCCCGCAGCATAGAAGGGTCCAACATGTCCTCCGGAACACATGTCCTCTGGAACACAGCATCTCTCCTCCGGATCGTACCCCTCCCAGTCTACGAGGTACTGAAGGCCCCTCGCCCGACGTCTCAAATCCAAGATGGATCGAACGGAGTACGCCGGGGACCCCTCGATGTCCAGAGGGGGCGGAGGAAATTCCCGCAGCCACCACCGGCCTGAGGAGAGACACATGGAACGAGGGGTTAACGCGGTAATCGGGGGGAAACTGTAACCTATAACATACCTTGTTCACTCTCCTCAGGACTTTAAATGGTCCCACAAACCGCAGACTCAGCTTCCGGCAGGGCAGGCGGCGGGGCAGGTTTCCGGGTCGAGAGCCAAACCACCACAGGAGCCTCGGTCTGACTCTGATGCCAAGGAGCCAGAACCGGCTGATACACCAATACACACTGGAAAGGAGAGAGGTGAGTGGCGGAGTGGCGGAGCGAGTTCTGGGCCATCTCTGCCCAGGGCACGAACGCTGCCCACTCCCCCGGCCGGTCCTGGCAATAAGACCTCAGAAACCTACCCACATCCTAGTTAACTCTCTCCACCTGCCCGTTACTCTCGGGGCGAAAACGTGAGGCAAGGCTGACCGAGACCCCCAGACGTTCCATGAATGCCCTCCAGACCATCGACGTGAACTGGGGACCCCGATCAGACACTATATTCTCAGGCATCCCATAGTGCCGGAAGACGTGAGTAAACAGGGCCTCCGCAGTCTGTAGGGCCGTAGGGAGACCGGGCAAAGGGACGAGACGACAGGACTTAGAAAAACGATCCACAACGACCAGGATCATGGTGTAACCCTGTGAAGGTGGAAGATCGGTTATAAAATCCACCGACAGGTGCGACCGAGGCCATTGCGGAACGGGTAAGGGTTGTAACACCTCTGGGCAGGTGCTTAGGAGCCTTACACTGGGTGCACACCGAGCAGGAGGAAACATAAACCCTCACATCCTTAGCCAAAGTTGGCCACTAGTACTTCCCACTAAGACAGCGCACCGTCCGACCGATCCCAGGATGACCAGAGGGTGACGTGTGGGCCCAATAGATCAGCCGGTCGCGGACAGCAGACGGAACGTACAGATGCCCAGCTGGACACTGGGGGGGGAGTGGGCTCTGCACGTGACGCCCGCTCAATGGTCGCGTCCAGCTCCCACACTACCGGCGGCACCAAGCAAGAGGCTGGGAATATGGGAGTGGGATCCTTTGGCCGCTCCTCTGTGTCATACTGCCGGGACAGTGAGTCTGCCTTAAACTTCTGGGAACCTGGTCTGTACGAAAGGGTGAAAACAAAACGGGTGAAAAACATGGCCCACCTTGCCTGGCGAGGGTTCAGTCTCCTCGCTGCCCGGATGTACTCCAGATTGCGGTGGTCAGTCCAGATGAGAAAAGGGTGTTTAGCCCACTCAAGCCAATGTCTCCACGCCTTCAAGGCCTTGACGACAGCCAACAGCTCGCGGTCCCCCACGTCATAGTTTTGCTCAGCCGGGCTGAGCTTCTTCGAGAAGAAGGCACAGGGGCGGAGCTTCGGTGGCATACCCGAGCGCTGAGAGAGCACCGCTCCTATCCCAGCCTCGGACGCGCCCACCTCCACTATGAACGCCAAAGAGGGATCCGGATGGGCGCCTAGGTAAACAGAGCCCTTAGTTGCCCAAAAGCCCTGTCCACCTCAACTGACCACTGCAGACGTACAGGACCTCCCTTCAGCAGTGAGGTAATGGGAGCAGCCAGCTGACCAAAATCCTGGATAAATCTCTGGTAGTAATTGGCAAACCCTAAAAAAAATCGCTGCACCTCCTTTACCTTGGTGGGAGTCAGCCAATAGCGCACGGCTGAAATGCGGTCACTCTCCATCTCCACCCCTGATGTGGAAATGTGATACCCTAAGAAGGACACGGCTTGCTGAAAGAACAGGCATTTCTCAGCCTGGACATACAGGTCATGCTCCAACAGTCGTCCAAGTATCCTGCGCACCAAAGACACATGCTCGGTGCGTTTAGCGGAGTATATCGATATATACCAATACACCCTGCCCGTGCAGGTCCCTGAAAATCTTGTCTACAAAGGATTGGAAGACTGATGGAGCATTCATCAACCCATATGGCATGACTAGGTACTCATAATGCCCTGAGGTGGTACTAAATGCCGTCTTCCACTTATCTCCCTCCCGGATACGCACCTGGTGGAATTCGCTCCTGAGATCCAGTTTTGTGAAGAAGCGCACCCCGTGCATTGACTAAATCGCAGTGGCGATAAGAGGTAACTAACTGTACCTTACCGTGATTTGATTGTGACCTCTATAGTCAATGCACGGGCACAGACCTCCATCCTTCTTCACAAAAAAGAAACTTGAGGTGAAGTGGAGGACCGAATGTACCTCCAACGCAGGTATTCGGAGACATATGTCTCCATAGACACTGTCTCCGCTTGTGACAGTGGATACACGTGACTCCTGGGAAGTACAGCGTCTACCAGGAGATTTTTCGCACAATCCCCTCGATGGGGTGGTAATTGAGTCTCCTTATTACAGAAGGCGAGAGCCAAATCGGCATATTCGGGGGGTAGCACCAACGGAAACCCCTACACACCTCCCTGAGCACTCTCGCGACCACCCCGTGAGAGCCCTCTGTTTCCATGAAATGGTGGGGTCATGACGAGCCAACCAGTGAAGGCCCAGTACCACGGGAAACGCAGGCGAAAGAGACTGATTTGCTCCTCATGACTCCCCTGCGTCACCATGGCCAGGGAGATAGTGGCTTCCCTGATTAGACCGGACCCCCATGGTCGACTATCCAGAGCGTGTACTGGGAAAGGTCTAACCACAGGAATAATGGGGATCGCTAAACTAAGAGCGAGTGCTCTGTCAATAAAATTCCCAGCTGCGCCTGAATTGACGAGCGCCTTATGCTGGGAATCCGGGGAAAATCAGAAAAACAAATAGGTACAAACAGTTGGACAACAGAGGACTCTGGATGAGAGTGGTGCACACTCTCCTGGGGTGACGCCAGAGTGCCCTGCCTGCTGCAGGTCCACAAGCTGATCCAACGTGATGGTGGTGTCTCTTCAGGCCAAATCCCTATGTACGTCCTCGCGCAGACTGCAACGGTAGTGGTCGATCAGGGCCCTGTCATTCCATCCCGCGCCGGCAGCCAGAGTCCTAAACTCCAGGGCAAAATCCTGGGCGCTCCTCGTCTCCTGCCTCAGCTGGAAGAGGCGCTCACCCACCGCTCTATCTTTGTTCGGGTGGTCAAAGGTGCCCAGGTATAGGTCCAGCTGTAACAGGAAACCCTAACACCGTGCCGCCGTCCCATCATACTCCCCGGGAAGGGCGAGAAACATCCCACTGGGACCGGTTGAAGGAGGAGAGAGTAGTGGAGGTTCGGGTTGCGTTGTTGAAGTCGCTGGAGGACCTCCCTGTCTCTCCCAACAGTCCAGGGTCTGGATAACTTGATCCATGATGGCGCCGAGATGGTGGATTACTTTCGCTTGCTCCTGGATGCGCTCCTCGGCCCCTATACCAGGGGCACCTGTTCCTGCTGACTCAATAGGTGGTCGGGTATTCTGTAAGGGGTGCGTAACTGATGGCAGGGAAGTCAAACGCAGGAGAGCAGAACTTGGTGTATAGCCGGTGCAGTTTAATATATAAAACTAACGGCATACCAAACAACAAACACATGGGTAAAAAACCCGTAGCGCACCAGTAACACATAGCACGAGTACTTACAAAATTAACAATTCCCAACAAGGACATGGGGGAAACAGAGGGAACATATACAACATGTAATTAGGGAATTGAAACCAGGTGTGTGTGAAAACAAGACAAAACAAATGGAGCATGAAAAATGGATCGGCGATGGCTAGAAGACCGGTGACGTCGACCGCGAAGCTAGATAACTGTCTAAATCAGGGCAGAACTGTAAACCTTATCAAAGCTCAATCAGTAACAAAACAAGTGCTAAATCAACAATCATGACTAGTTCACACACACACACACACACACACACACACACACCTCCTGACCAGCAGGACAGAATTTGGTATGTCATCAAATATGAAGTCCTGTCTGAAATAAACTATTCAGGCCTTGGTGAGCACTCTTTACAGGACTGTTGTTTCTGTATCAGTGTGTGTATAAAAGATCTCCAATTATGTTAACTTTAAAAAAGACAACTTGGTAAATATCTGGAGAAGTATTTCCCTGCACATTGTTATTCATGACCTTGGACAGGTGTTCATATCTCAGTGTAGTGTGCTTTATATCTGTATTGCTGATTAACACTGTTGGAAACGGCTAAACTTTGAACATTGAGATATTAACTAAATGATAAGGAGTGGAAGAGAATGGGTTTTATGTCAGAAGTTAAGGGTCCTCTGTAGAAAGCCAGAAGGCTTTGGAATGTGTTTGATGGAGGAGAGGAGAGCGACGTGTTGATATAGGGAAGACAGGTGGATATCTGTGGATTAGGTGAAGGAGGGGTTGAGGTCAGGAGGTGAGGTTTGAGGTCAGGTGGTGAGGACAAATTCCCTTAAGGGAGTAATAAGCGTTTGGTATCCTGTTACTCTCTTTCTGTTGAACAATAAGATGTAAGGATTGGAGAGAAGGCGTGTCTTACGTAGGATGTATATAACTGTGATGGAGAGAAATGTTTTGCTGTCTGAATACAGCTGTGTCGACCCTTTGGGAAGAATTCAACTTGGTTAAAGCTTCTCTAGTGTCCGTGAGTTATTTAGATCTGTAAAATAAGAACCTAACAACACTAAGTGCTTACTATGCAGTAGCTAGGGGATTTCCAATGACACAGCCAAAACAATGGAATTCTCCACATTTTGAAACAAATACACAGTTGTGGAAAAAGTACTGAATTGTCATACTTGAGTAAAAGTAAAGATACCTTCATAGAAAATGGCACAAGTTAAAGTGAAAGTCAACCAGTAAAATATTACTTGAGTAAAAATCTAAAAGTATTTGGTTTTAAATATACTTAAGTATCAAAAGTAAATGTAATTTCTAAAATTTACTTAAGGATCAAAAGCAAAAGATTTTTAAAAATCTTTATATTAAGAAAATTAGACGCCACTATTTAAATTATGGATAACCAGCGGCGCACTCCAACACTCAGGCATCATTTACAAACGAAGCATTTAGTGAGTCCGTCAGATCAGAGGCAGTAGGGATGACCACAGATGTTCTCTTGATAAGTGTGTAAATTGGACCATTTTCATGTTCTGCTAAGTACTCAAAATGTACTTCTGGGTGTCAGGGAGTAGAAAGTACATGTTCTTAAGGAATGTAGTGAAGTAAAAGTTGTCAACAATTTAGTCAAGTAAAGTACAGATACTGTACCTCAAAAAAGTAGTAATTTTAAGTATTTTTACTGCAAATAATGTACATTTACTTTTAATTAAAAGAGACTGTGTAAACTATTTATCTTTCACTCTCTCTACACCTCTCTACCTCTCTACCTCTCATCTTTCACACACCAAAATGTTGCTACATCTTTTCAAATGTTTATTTAGTTGATGGCTCCAGAATTTTAGTACAATTGTGGTGTGACGTCTGCCTGAAAGTCACCTATAAAGTGTAATTAAAACATAACAGTATACAATATATTTCATGCATGTTGACTAAACATCAGATCATATCATATCGTATTTCTACATAACATTAGTAATAACACTGTGGACTCTATTTTTGGCTGGTGTTAAGGCAGCACTTGTGTCAAACACACGTTCTTGGGCAATTTCGACTTGTAAAAGCCAGCGCTCTGCTATTTTCCAACCCTGTCTTATATCAGCTCTCTTGTGCTGAGGTGGGAGGGATGGAAATATTGTAGGTGTGTCTTTAAAAACCAATTTCAAGCATTTCAAGCAGTGGTGATATTTAACACTCACTGGTCGCTGGTCTTTGCGGTAACACAATTGGTTATGGCATCGATTTTGCCAGTGGAGGTGCACAGTAGTCTTGTAGACCATGATCTGGCAGAGTTACTCCGCCTCAAAAATTCAATTTGGTGAAATGCTTGGCACACACAAACTCAGGCTGACTGGCTCTTGTTCAGGCAAATGAGAAATAAGAGCACTCAGGCTATCCGGAAGGCCAAAGGTAGTTACTTTAAGTAGCAGTTCTCGCTCTCTGTTGATCTAATCTCAAGAATGAAACCTCCTCACAGCTGCCCATGTCCCTTTATGTTGATGATGTGTTTGTTACTTGACAAGGAGCACATGGCTGAGCTCTTTAAATCACCACTTCATTAAGTCAGCATTCCCATTTGACTCAGCCATGCCTCATTGCCTGTCCAACATTTCCTCATCTCCCACCCCTTCTAATGTGGCTAGCCCCAATGCTCCTCCCTCTTTTTCCCCTGCCCCGCTACAAAGTTTCTCCCTGCAGGCAGTCAGTGAGTCCGAGGTGCCAACGGAGCTCCTTAAACTTGACCCCCAAAAACCATCTGGGTCAGGTGGTTTAGATACATTCTTCTTTAAGGTTGCAGACCCTATCATCTCCAAGCTTATCTCTGACCTTTTTAACCTGTCTCTCCTCTCTGGGGAGGTTCCAATTGCTTGGAAGGCAGCCACGGTGCGTCCTTTATTTAAAGGGGAGATCAAGCTGATCCTAACTGTTATAGGACCATTTCTATTTTGCCATGTTTATCTAAAGTGTTGGAAAAACTGACTGGCTTTCTTGATGTCAATAGTATTTTCTCTGGTATTAAGTCTGGTTTCTGCTCAAAAAAAGCACACACATCCCTGGGTCTCTCCTCTTTTCAGTTCGCTGTATTGTGGGGATTGTGGGTATGGATTGAGTTACTTGTGCCAGTAGGGTGTGTGCTGAAATCCAACCCACACCAACACAGTAGACATATACATACATATACTGGTATGTCAAAAGTTTGGATACACCTACTAATTTCTATTTTTTTCTATTTTGTACAACTTAGAATAATAGTGAAGACATCAAAATGATGAAATAACACATATGGAATCATGTAGTAACCAAAAAAAGTGTTAAACAAAATATTTTAGATTCTTCAAAGTGCCACCCTTTGCCTTGATGAAAGCTTTGCACACTCTTGTCATTCTCTCAACCAGCTTCACCTGGAATGCTTTTCCAACAGTCTTAATGGAGTTCCCACATGATGAACTTGTTGGCTTCTTTTCCTACACTCTGCAGTCCAACTCATCCCAAACCATCTCAATTGGGTTGAGGTCAGGTGATTGTGAAGGCCAGGTTATTTGATGCAGCACTCCATCACTCTCCTTGGTCAAATAGCCCTTACACAGCCTGGAGGTGTGTTTTGGGTCATTATTCTGTTGAAAAACAAATGATAGTCCCACTAAGCACACCAGATGGGATGGAGTATTGCCGCAGAATGCTGTGGTAGCCATGCTGGTGAAGTGTGCCTTGAATTATAACTAAATCACTGACAGTGTCACCAGCAAAGCACCCCCACACCATCACACCCCCTCCTCCATACTTCACGGTGGGAAGCACACATACAGAGATCATCCATTCACTTTCCAAAAATCTCAAATTGGGACTCATCACACCAAAGGACACATTTCCACCGGTCTAATGTCCATTGCTTGTGTTTCTTGGCCCAAGCAAGTCTCTTCCTCTTATTGGTGTCCTTTAGTAGTGGTTTCTTTGCAGCAATTTGACCATAAAGGCCTGATTCATGCAGTATTCTCTGAACAGTTGATGTCGAGATGTGTCTGTTACTTTAAGTCTGTGCAGCATTTATTTGGGCTGCAATCTGAGCTGCAGTTTACTCTAATGAACTTAACATCTGCAGCAGAGGTAACTCTGGCTCTTCCTTTCCTGTGGTGGTCCTCATGAGAAGCAGTTTCATCATAGCCCTTAAAGGTTTTTGCGACAACACCTGAAGAAACATTCAAAGTTCTTATAATTTTGGGATTTGACCTACAAATCTTAAAGTAATGATGGACTATAATTTCTCTTTGCTTATTTGAGCTGTTTGAAGCTGCTCCAAAACATCACATCACAGGGGAAAAAGAGGTATTTGGAGTGGACTTCAAGTCCGACTCAGGAGGCCTGCACATCATCCACCGCTTCGGAGTATAATGTTCAGTCTCTGGATAATAAAGTAGACGAGCTCAGGGAGAGGATCTTCCAGAGAGGCATCAAGGATTGTAACATACTCTGTTTCACGAAAACATCACTCTCTCAGTATATCATCTCCCCGTCCTTACAGCCAGCTGGGTTCTCAGTATTTTGCTCAAACAGGAATAAATAACTATCAGGGAAGAAGAAAGGCAGGGGTGTATGTTTCATGATCAACTACTCATGATGTGATTGTGATAACATACAGAAACTCAAGTCCTTTAGTTCACCCGAAGTAGAAGACCTCACAATCAAATGCCAATTGTATTATGGGGCGTACACATCACTGACATTCTGATATGGTCCACCCACACAGACAGTGTGGTGAAGAAGGCGCAACAGCGACTCTTCAACCTCTGGAGGCTGATCAACTTTTGTCTTGGCCCCTAAAACCCTCACTAACTTTTACAGATGCACAATTGAGAGCATCTTGTCAGGCTGTATCACCGCCTGCTATGGCAAATTAACTGCCGCAGGGGCTCTCAAGAGGGTGGTGCGGTCTGCCCAAAGCATCACCAGGGGCAAAATACCTGCCCTCCAGGACACCTACAGCAGCCGATGTCACAGCAAGGCCAAAAAGATAATCAAAGACAACAACCACCCAAGCCAAGGCCTGTTCACCCCTCTATCATCCAGAAGGTGTGGTCAGTACAGGTGAATCAAAGCTGGGACCAAGAGACTGAAAAACAGCTTCCATCTCAAGGCCATCCAACTGTTAAATAGCCATTACTAGCCGGCTTCGACGCGGTTACGTAACCCTGCACCTTAGAGGGGCGGCAGGTAGCTTCGTGGTTAGAGAGTTCGGCAAGTAACCGAAAGGTTGCCAGATCGAATTGCCGAGCTGACAAGGTAAACATCTGTTGTTTTGCCCCTGAACAAGGCAGTTAACCCACTGTTCCCAGTTCATCATTGTAAATATGAATTTGTCCTGAACTGACTTGCCTAGTTAAATAAAATACAATTTTAAAAAAAGAGGCTGCTGCACAATATACTTGGAATTACAGGCCACTTTAATAATTGAACACTAGTCGTTTAAATAACTCTTAAATACTGCTTTACTCATCTATATACTGTATTCAATTCTATTGTACTTTATAGTTAAGACTTTTTTTCTGTATTATTGACTGTATGTTTGTTTTACTCCATGTGTAACTCTGTGTTGTTATTTGTGTCGCACTGCTTTGCTTTATCTTGGCCAGGTCGCAATTGTAAATGAGAACTTGTTCTCAACTGGCCTACCTCGTTAAATAAAGGTGGGAAAAAAATCAATAATAATTTTAGACAATGCTACTCCGACATTGATCAATCTAATATTTATATATTTCTTAATGACATTATTTTACTTTTAGATTAGTTTGTAATGTTGTGATATGTTAGATACTTCTCCACTGTTGGAGCTAGGAACACGTGTTTCACTACACCCACAATAACATCTGCTAAATATGTATACGTGACCAATAACATTGGATTTCATTTTCATTTCAAGTCACTGAGCTCTTCAGTAAAGGCCAATCTACCACCAATGTTTGTGTCTGGAGATTTCTCATAATTGTGGTTGAAAATAACAAAAACACTTTGACAGCACTGAACCTATAGCGCTACCGTAAGCAAAAAGATTTACCATTACCTTCGGTTTGTTAAAATAGAGCCCTGTATCTTATCTAATCTGGTTATCTCCCTTAAGGTTCAGTAAACGAATAGTAATGTTTGGTTAGCGCTGCTATCGGTACAGGGGAGTAGGGGCTTGCCTGCACACTGAATAGAGAATGTGGAGTCAGGGGAAAAAGAAGCTGATAGTCACCTCCTTAAGTCTGATAAGGGATGTGAACACACACTCACGCGTACCCATATCACACCCGCTTGCATTCATGTGTGCACATATGTGTGTTTGGTACAGTATATAAGATCAGTCCTGACTCAAGCTAAGGTGTATCCACCACTAGTTGTGATTTCAGGAGTGACCATGAAGTGTCTGGTTATTGTGCTGGTATGTGCTGTGCTCGCTGAGGGAATCCACAGGTTAGTACTCACTTGATTTATTTTTCACTCCATCCAGTTGCTCTTTTTCCCTAAATTCTCCCTAAAACACAATTTTCTTTTCTCATCTCTCATAGTCAATGATAACGCCTTGTCGCTCTCTCTACCTATTTGCATTTGCAGAGTTCGACTTCATATCTGAGTGTATCTATGTTCTTGTTACCCTAGGATCCCTCTGGTGAAGCATAAGTCAATCCGTGAGAGAATGATGGAGAACGGAGAACACCTGCCCTACCAAGACCCCGCTCTCAAATACTTTCCTGACGAGTTCGCTGGCTCCGCCACCATGTACATCAACAACTACGCCGACGTACGTACATGCTATAATACACAAGCTTATGGTCTATCTAGAATGTTACTCAATGTCCTGTCTATATCTGTCTATGTCCACACTAGTCTATTTTCATATTCCAGAATGAAATTCTATGATGTAGGCTAATGTAGAAAATGTGAATTGTAGGTCTAACTAGATAACAACCATGTCAAGATAACATCTAACTCCATGAAGTAGAGTCTAAACCACGCCAACCACTCTAGATCTGATGTGTTGTTGTATGAATGTATTAGCAGCACCTCTATCTTTTGTCAACTGTACTTTCCCTGTTGTGTTTTCCAGACCACCTACTATGGAGCCATCACCATCGGTACTCCCCCCCAGTCCTTCCAGGTGTTGTTTGACACTGGCTCTGCCAACCTGTGGGTTGACTCTGTACTCTGCAACACTCAGGCCTGCAGTGAGTACAGCTGGATAGCTTCATGACAATATTACAACTATCTACTATGTGTATCAATGACCTACTACTTCCTCAACATTAAATGTTACTAACTGTACTACTACTTTTACTACTACAACAGTACTTCTACTACTATCAGAGATATTTAAGTCCAATATCACTTCTACACACTTACCAGATAAATACATTGTAGACAGTATATTTCCTCTTTAAGTTGTTTGAGTCCTTTCCTCCTGCAGACACCCACACAAAGTTCAACCCCCAGCAGTCGTCCACCTACTCAGCTAATGGGCAAACTTTCTACCTGCCCTACGGAGCTGGCAGTCTCAGTGGAGTCTTCGGATATGACACCGTCAACGTGAGTCCCACCATAACAACCTTACAAATACTTAACTACTTCTACCACAGTTTTTCTTCACTACATGCAATAAAAAGCCACAACAGATACAGCCATGTACATGTACTTCCATTCTAATAAAACCAGTGTTTCCATGATGCTGAGTGAGTGTGTTGTTTGTCACCTCTTTAGGTCGGAGGTATTGTCATCAACAACCAGGAGATTGGTCTGAGTACTGACGAGCCAGGTCAGAATTTTGTTGTGGCCCAGTTTGATGGTATCCTTGGCCTGTCCTACCCTTCCATCTCAGCCGGACAAGAGACTCCCGTCATGGACAACATGATGTCTCAGAACCTTCTACAGGCTAACATATTTGCATTCTACCTGACCAGGTCAGTACTCCTACCATTACATATACCACATATCTACCACACATATACCACTACTTACCACACATATACCACTACTTACCACACATATACCACTACCACTACTTACCACACATATACCACTACAGATGTCAGATCTTAATTGGACCCCTTTCGCAGCAAGAGGAAAATAATCCTGCAGAAGGAGGATTTGAATATCTGAAGAATGATTTAGAACTGTTCCAGTGGGCAGCTGGAAGCGTGTTTGTACACAAAGCAGTACCATACCTACATTCTACCTTATGTAGGCTACGTGAAGGCTACGGCGTCTCGTGTTCATTCTGACGTGGATTATAATAACCGGCCATATTCTTAGGGGGTAGATGTATTTTCATTAGGGAAAATATGTTGTTTTACATTAACTGTTTTATTATATATGTTGAAGGAAAGCAATAGGCAGAATTAATCACTGTTTTCCTCAAATCCTGTGTGATCCAGCGGTTACAGCCACTGACCCCGGTACATACATGTCAGAGTCGGCATGGGTTCAAATTCGGCCCACTGCCCTTTGACTCATGGATCAATGTCTATTTTTGACACATTCATTTCGCGTGGTTACATGATTAAAACAGAAACAACTCAAAGGTTAACAGTTCAGGAATTAATTCAGTTAAGTTTAGGGCTATGGTTTGGGGAAGGCTTAAAACAAAATAAAACAAAATGAAGGGCCTATGTTACATCAGTATTCAGAATATTCTTAACGCTCGCTAGAACATTGTGATCTGCCATAAGCAGCTCACTCCGAACCTCATGAGTTTGCATCCAATGCTGAGTGATCAGGTGACCAGCCTGAGACGACATTAGACCAAGTTAATTGCATTTATTTAAATGTTTTCAAGAAGTAAAATGAATCAACAAAATCATCTTCGATAGGCTCAAATGTATGAACAACTTGACAGCTTTAAGAAATGAAATATTAAAAGGCACACAGTACAGGCTTTCAATTCACACCAAGGACTAGAACTATAATCACAAATAATACATAGCCGAACTATAAAACACGGACAAGCGTCCACCCTGGAGGAAGGTTTATCGTTCTACAGTAGGCCTACATCTGTCAATCAGATGATGGCCCAAATCAGCTCATCATCTCAGCCAGGGAACAAACAGTAGAGCTTTTCACACTTCATTTATTACCACTCCCTAAAGGACCATGTCAGTGTTACCTTAGTCCTGCTTGCGACCAAAGTGTTTCAAGATATGTTCACCCTCTAGTTGGTATTGTCATCAGAGCAACAGAGTACTTTTTGAACAGACTACAGGTGATTTATCAATTTGATAAGCATTCCATACAATTGAAATAAAGTATCCACTGTGGGAATTTACCTGTTGGTGTAGCCCTTAGTTACAATTTTAATGTATATCACTGACATGTTTCCAAAAGTGTCTGATATGGTCATTTATAATTAACATTGGGGGTTAAATATCCTTAGACTGGCCATATTTAAAATGTGTAAATAAATCTAGTAAATTGGGGGGGATTTGAGATATTTGTGCCAGAAAGGTATGGCCTGGAATGGTAGGGTTATACGTGCTCGCTGAAGGCAGAAGCCCTAACCCACTTCACCCCACGATTTAACTCAATTTAGAACTTAGGACACACTTGAAACTTCTCATAGCCTAGTGGAGACCAATATCGATCTTCTGTTAATACGCTATATCAAACGACAGTTGTTTATGTATATGACTGCATTTCAGATACATGTTTGTACATTTGAATGTTGCAGTAATTTGACCCAGACCTAACGTTTCAGCGAGCGAGAGGATTTTGATATTTCAATAGCAAGCCCTGATCGACTGCCCCGGCATGGACAGAAAGACAATTGCTCTTTTTACAGGGACCCTGTTTCCTGATGCTGCAGAAAAATGAGCAGTGACAAAAAAGTGAACAAGTTAAGATCCGACATCTGTACCCCTACCACTACTTACTTACCACACATATAATGTACTACTACCGGATTTAATTATAAAATACACACAGATATCACAGAACCTTCTGCAAGCCAATGTGTTCGCTTACTAGTTGACCAGGAAATATACTTTAAAAATGTACTTACTTAATGATGTACATAATCAATGTTATATTCATTATTCCTGCTCCAGAAACTATATCACTGATATAAGGCACAATATTTTTGAGGAAAAAATCTTCCTGCCAAACGCATACTTTATTTGTAAAACTGTTAGATGACTTAAAACTCTTTTCCTGTGCAGCGACGGCCAGCAGGGCAGTGAGCTGTCGTTCGGAGGAGTGGACAACACCAAGTATCAGGGTCAGATCTTCTGGACTCCCGTCACCTCCCAGACATACTGGCAGATCGGCATCCAAGGGTCAGGATCAACCACACCAACCAAACATACTTAACCATACACTGACATCAGAACCACCAAGAGACTGGAAAAGCTAGGATGAAAAATGTCTAAGGCCGCTGTCAATGTCTGTCTGTCTAACACTAACCCTTGTACATCTCCAGGTTCCAGATCAACGGTCAGGAGACAGGGTGGTGTGGGCAGGGCTGCCAGGCCATCGTGGATACAGGCACCTCCATGCTGACTGCACCCAGCCAGATCATGGGAACGCTGATGCAGTCCATTGGAGCCCAGCAGGACCAGTACGGACAGGTAGCAGGAAGCCATTATAAACCATCACAGACCAGTACTAACTGACACCATAAAACAGTGTAATCCAAAAAGTAGAGGTTGGGGAAACCAGTGCAGACCAGAGTAAACCAGTACAGGGATGTTTTGTGTCACTCATGTCTGTGAATTGTTTGTTGATGCAGTACACAGTGAACTGTAACCAGATCAACAGCCTGCCTACTCTCACCTTCACCATCAATGGAGTCAACTTCCCCCTGCCGCCATCTGCATACATTCAGCAGGTAAGTTAGTGTGTCGTGTGTGTGTGTTTGTGTGTGTCTGTCCATGTGTTACCATCTATGACTGATGTTAGGATAATGAAGGCCATTTTAGATGGCTCAAGCTGGTCCATAAGCCTTGTACATGCCTAAGCCATGTGTCAGTAGTGCATGTGTGTTTATCTGCCTGTGTGTGTGTGTGTGTATTGCACTCAACATGCATGTTCTCCTCTCTATCCAGAACAACCAGGTCTGTTCCGTGGGGATCACCCCCACCTACCTGCCGTCCCAGAACGGACAGCCCCTGTGGATTTTGGGAGATGTATTCCTCATGCAGTACTACTCCGTCTACGACCGCACAAACAACCAAGTGGGCTTTGCCACCGTAGCCTAAACCTGACCAACATGACCATGACCGCAAACCAACGCAGACACCGACCGTTCTTATAAGTCTACCACCCCAAACCTCACACAGAATCTATTCCACCTCTGGCCATTCTAGAACATCAATCACCAATGGAAACTATTCTGAATCACTCATAACAACCACTCTGGTTATTTTAGAACACATATTACCCATGGCAACCACTCTGCTCATTTATAATACACATATTACCCATGGCAACCACTGTGGGTCAGTTTGGCTTTGGTCCAGTGTGGTTAAAGCAAGCATCGACATCATTGGGTTAAAGCTGTGGTCTTTGTTAGATGACATCTGCTAATATATTCAGTTGAGCTGTAAGGTTGTTTCCTTTCTACTCTGGCATTGCAACGACAACCTCCTAGTTCCCAGACAACATCGGATGTGAACACAGGTTCAGCCATGTTGCTGATTGCATCATGATGCTGAGTGAAAAAGTAAATGACTTACAGAAACACAGTGAAATATGAAAATATGATTTTGGACACTTAAATGCATATCATCTCAAGACTGGATGTATTTGGTGTTTGTTTAGCTTCCATGTAGACTGAATAAACTATTGAAGTGCACAATAATCGTATTTGTTTTGAATCACTGTATTTGACACATCAAGCTCATGATGACTAAGACTGACATCACACCTCACATTCACCACTGACTGTTACCAGAAACTGCAACAAAAAACAACAAGAGCAGCTTTACCCAATTGGAGCCTGTAAATATATCCAACCATCTACACATCATACATATAGAAATATTTATTACATAATGGCAGTAATAACTAAATATCAAGTCAAATATGCCATCTGTAATGAACACGAGAGGAGACAGAGAGCTGGTTTCAAGCGCAGGGCGCAGCAGGTGTTTATAGAAAAGGACCACAGGAGGAGGCAGGTAGCTGGGTCCAGGGGCAGGCAGAAGGTCATACACAGGGGGTCCAAAAGGGCAAGAGTACCTGGCAGGGAAAAGGCTAGTAACATAGTCCGGGAGATCAGGCAATAGGTTGATAACAGGAAATCCGATAGGCTAAAGTACAGGCAGGGAAAAGGCTAGTAACGTAGTCCAGGAGTGAACTAAATAGTGTGTGATAATGACATACAGGTGTGTGAACAGGTGATTAGAATTCAGGTGGTTGGGATCTGGAGAATGAGCTGTGTTCAGGGGGATCTACGTGTTTGAGGGTGTAAGTTGGAAGCAGATGTTACACCATCTGTTAAGTCCTAAGTATCCTCCCTGTGAAAATGACTTTAATGAAAGCTTCAACATTTCATTTCAGGGGCTGGTGTGTGTGTGCATGTTTTTGTTTGTTTCCACGCACACACACACACACACACACAGGCTTAAACTGATTGTCAGGAGCAGAGATAGCAGACACACACGTACACACGTTTGTGACACACACACACCAATTTGTGATTTCACCCCCAGTCCTCATGTACCTGACCCCTCCACCCTTCAAAAGGGGAGCATCTCTCTGACTCATGTCCACACAGATTGCTCCAACCCTGGGGAAGCCTCATTCACCAGACACACAAGACCTCACACACTCTCCATTTATTGCATTGATCTCTAAGCAGACAGGAGTTCAGCACTATTCTCTATTTTTTCAGGTCCCCAGTTTATAGACACAACAGTACTTAAATGAGCTCATCATCCTGTTTCCTTAGTTTCTATAAAGCATCTGTATATCTGTGGTCCATTAGTTCAAACAGAGGCTCAACTCTCTACTCAGCTCTCTACTCCATTAGTAAGAGACTGTGTGAGGCTCAGAGGGAAATGCTGCATTGCAGGTTTTCTAGTGAGGACAGGACAGTCCAGACAGGGCCTCGTACAGATGTATATAGAGCCACTGTGAAGCAGGGTAAGTCAGAAAATACATTGGGGTGAAGCTAGATATGTGAAGCTAGAAATGTGAAGCTAGATAACTGTCTAAAGCAGGGCAGAACTACAAACCTTAACAAAGCTCAATCAAGTAACAAAATCAGTGCTAAATCAACAATCATGACTAGTTCACACACACACACACACACACACACACCTCCTGACCAGCAGGACAGAATTTGGTATGTCATCAAATATGAAGTCCTAACATTAAAAAAGACAACTTGGTAAATATCTGGAGAAGTATTTCCCTGCACATTGTTATTCATGACCTTGGACAGGTGTTCATATCTCAGTGTATTGTGCCTTATATCTGTATTGCTGATTAACACTAAGTGCTTATTATGCAGTAGTACTAGGGGATTTCCAATGACACAGCCAAAAACAATGGACTTCTCCACTCTTTCAGTGCCATTTTGAAACAAATACACAGTTGAAGTACTCAAATGTCATACTTGAGTAAAAGTAGAAAATGACTCAAGTTAATCTAAGTCACCCAGTAAAATACTACTTCTGTCCCGACTTCTACCGAAGTCGGTTCCTCTCCTTGTTCGGGCGGTGTTCAGCGGTCAACATCACCGGTCTTCTAGCCATCGCCGATCCATTTTTCATGTTCCATTTTTTTTGTTTTGACAAACCTGGTTTCAATTCCCTAATTACATGTTGTTTCTGTTCCCTCGGTTTCCCCCATGTCCTTGTTGGGAATTGTTTATTTGTAAGTACTCGTGCTGTGTGTTACTGGTGCGCTACGGGTTTTGTACCCATGTGTTTGTTGTTTGGTAGGCCGTTAGTTTTATATATTAAACTGCTCCAGCTATACACCAAGTTCTGCTCTCCTGCCTTCCCTGCCATCAGCACCCCTTACTTTTAGACTTTTACTGAAATTGTATTTGGTTTTAATACATTTAAGAAACAAAAGTAAATGTACTTGCTAGAATATGCTTAAGTATCAAAAGATGAGATTACAGTCATTTAGCAGCAATTTACAGTAATGAGGTCATTCATTTTCATACTTTATTTCATAGAGCTCCTTCATGGGAATAGAACCCACAACCTTCACGTTGCAAGCGCCATGGTCTACCAACTGAGCTACAGCAAAAGTAAAATACTAAATCATTTCAAATTCCTTAAATTAGGAAAATCAGACGGAACTATTTTTGTGTCTTTTGTATTTACGGATAACCAGCGGCACACTCCAACACTCAGCCATCATTTACAAACGAAGCATTTAGTGAGTCCGTCAGATCAGAGGCAGTAGGGACGACCACAGATGTTCTCTTGATAAGTGTGTAAATGGGACCATTTTCGTGTCCTGCTAAGTATTAAAAATGTAACGAGAACTTTTGGATGTCAGGGACAATGTAAAGAGTAAAAAGTACATTTTCTTGGGTAATGTAGTAAAATTAAAAGCTGACAAAAATATAAAAAGTGAAGTAAAGTACAGATACTTCAAAAAGACTACTTAAGTAGTACTTTAAAGTACTTTTACTTAAGTACTTCACACCAATGCGAATATATTTACTTTTAATTGAGACAGGCGAAATGGTGTAAACTCTTTATCTCCTCTCTCTTTCATCTCTCTCTTTCTTTATCATTTCTCTCTCTACCTCATCTTTCACACATCAAAATGTTGCTACATCTTTTCAAATGTTTATTTAGTTGATGGATCCAGAATTCTAGTACAATTGTGGTGTGACGTCTGCCTGAAAGTCACCTATAAAGTGTAATTAAAACATACAGTATGTATACAGTATTTCACCGATGTTGACTAAACATCAGATCATATTGTATTTCTACATACCATTAGTAATAACACTGTGGACTCTATTTTTGGCTGGTGTTAAGGCAGCGCTTGTGTCAAGCACGCTCTTGGGCAATTTCGATATGTAAAAGCCAGCGCTCTGCTATTTTGTAACCCTGGCGCCAGTAACTTACCTGTCTTATATCAGCTTGCTTATGCTGAGGTGGGAGGGGTGGAAATACTGTAGGTGTGTCTTTAAAAATGTGTGCCAAAGTGCCAATTCCCAGCAGTGCTACTGATGATATTCAATACTAACTGGTCGCTGGTCTTGGCAGTAACGCAGTTGGTTATGGCATTGATTTTGATAGAGGAGGCACACAGTAGCCTAATCAGTAGCCTTTAACCTTATTCAAATATAATGAGCAGCAAAACAGTCAGACATTCATGTTTTTTCTTTATATTGGACATTATTTTTCTGATCGCTGTCCTTGGTAGCCTCGGCTATTGAACGGTTTGTTTACCTTTCAAATGTCAAGGTCACTAACAGTTTATATAAATGGTGATGGTAGGCTAATGTTATTATAGAGTTTAACGTTTGGCATTGTCCAATCGTTCATGGCTCGAATATGCAGTGCATTTAAGAAATGTGAATGCAATGTGTGTAGACAAATATTTCCATGTTAAAGTCAATAACAAAAGCCACATTGGCTACATGTTTGGTTTAACTAGGCCTATTTAGGGTTACTGTATACTATTTAATAAACTGTGTTCAATAGATAGGAAAAACATCAATGCTTCAGGTCGAAGAGCCCTTAGTCCTACATGTGTACACATTGCCTTATGCTCATAGAAACAAGACATTCGATTCATGATATCGTGTTTTTGACCCAATCCTTTTAAGAAACATTGCTGTTTTAAAAACAGATTCATTGTTTTTCGTTTAATTTGATTAAAAACCAAACTTATTAGAAAGATTCACCATCCATGAGTTTATGTTGAGAACGGACATGGCTCGAATACAACGGAATATCTTCTGCTATTTCTGGAGAAGTTCAAATATGATGTAAAACTAATTATCTGATAATTTACACAAAGAAAAGTGTTGTTGTACATAGTAAAGAAAAGTGTTGTTGTACATAGTGAAGAAAAGTGTTGTTGTACATAGTAAAGAAAAGTGTTGTTGTACATAGTAAAGAAAAGTGTTGTTGTACATAGTGAAGAAAAGTGTTGTTGTACATAGTAAAGAAAAGTGTTGTTGTACATAGTAAAGAAAAGTGTTGTTGTACATAGTAAAGAAAAGTGTTGTTGTACATAGTAAAGAAAAGTGTTGTTGTACATAGTAAAGAAAAGTGTTGTTGTACATAGTAAAGAAAAGTGTTGTTGTACATAGTAAAGAAAAGTGTTGTTGTACATAGTGAAGAAAAGTGTTGTTGTACATAGTAAAGAAAAGTGTTGTTGTACATAGTGAAGAAAAGTGTTGTTGTACACAGTAAAGAAAAGTGTTGTTGTACATAGTAAAGAAAAGTGTTGTTGTACATAGTAAAGAAAAGTGTTGTACATAGTGAAGAAAAGTATTGTTGTACATAGTGAAGAAAAGTGTTGTTGTACATAGTAAAGAAAAGTGTTGTTGTACATAGTAAAGAAAAGTGTTGTTGTACATAGTGAAGAAAAGTGTTGTTGTACATAGTAAAGAAAAGTGTTGTTGTACATAGTAAAGAAAAGTGTTGTTGTACATAGTGAAGAAAAGTGTTGTTGTACACAGTAAAGAAAAGTGTTGTTGTACATAGTAAAGAAAAGTGTTGTTGTACATAGTAAAGAAAAGTGTTGTTGTACATAGTAAAGAAAAGTGTCCCAGCTCAACAAAATCGTCTACCTCTCCTGCCTCTTGCCTCTCCTGTGGCAATTTCCCGACACTTTGTATGAATGTAAACTAATGTTGGTGTAGCCTACTGTTATTATATTATTTGTTTCCTATTTATGGTATCAAAAAGTGACTGGTATGGTCATTTCTTATCAAGATCAGGGGTACAATATCCTAGACTGTCCATATTTGAAATGTGTAACAAAACAAAGTCAATTGTGGGGATTGAGTTACTTGTGCCAGAGGGGTGTGGGCAGGAATCAAACCCAAGCCAACAAGGTAGACATATACAGTACCAGTTTGGACACACCTACTCGTTGCTTTATTTTTACTATTTTCTACAACTTAGAATAATAGTGAAGACATCAAAACTATGAAAAAACAAATATGGAATCATAACAAAAATATATTTTAGAATTTACGTTCTCCACCCTTTGCCTTGATGACAGCTTTGTACACTCTTGGCATTCTCTCAACCAGCTCCATGAGGAATGCTTTTCCAAAAGTCTTGAAGGAGTTCCCACATATGCTGAGAACATGTTGGCTGCTTTCCCTTTACTCTGTGGTCCAACTCATCCCAAACCATCTCAATTGGGTTGAGGTCGGGTGATTGTGGGTGATTGATGCAAGACTCCATCACTCTCCTTGCTCAAATAGCCCTTACACCGCCTGGAGGTGTTTTTTGGGTCATTGTCCTGTAGAAAAATAAATGATAGTCCCACTAAGCGCAAACCAGATGGGATGGCATATCACTGCAGAATGCTGTTGAAGCCATGCTGGTTAAGTGTGCCTTGAATTGAAAATAAATCACTGAGAGTGTCACCAGCAAAGCACCCCCACACCATCACACCTCCTCCTCCACGCTTTACGGTGGGAACCACACATGCGGAGATCATCCGTTCACCTACTCTGCGTCTCACAAAGACACGGAGTTTGGAACCAAAATTTGGACTTATCACACCAAAGGACACATTTCAAACGGTCTAATGTCCATTGCTCATGTTTCTAGGCCCAAGCATGTCTCGTCTTCTTATTGGTGTCCTTCAGTAGTGGTTTCTTTGCAGCAATTTGACCATGAAGGCCTGATTCACACAGTCTCCTCTTAACAGTTGATGTTGAGATGTGTCTGTTACTCTGTGAAGGATTTACAGTTGAAGTCGGAAGTTTACATACACCTTAGCCAAATACATTTTAACTCAGTTTTTCACAATTCCTGACATTTAATCCCAGTAAAGATTCCCTGTCTTAGGTCAGTTAGGATCACCATTTTATTTTAAGAATGTGAACTGTCAGAATAATAGTAGAGAGAATTATTTAATTCAGCTTTTATTTCTTTCATCACATTCCCATTGGGTCAGAATTTTACATACACTCAATTAGTATTTGATTGGCATTGCCTTTAAAATGTTTAACTTGGGTCAAACGTGTCAGGTAGCCTTCCACAAGCTTCCCACAATAAGTTGGGTGAATTTTGGCCCAAGAGAATAGCTAATTGGTGAGTAGGTCAGTGGACAATGACACCTTAGCCAGCACAGTCTGTTCAGATTTAATGATAGCCGCCATTACCATGGCTAGGTCGGGGGATCAGAGTCCGTGTCAGGTGAGCCTGAGACTTCAGCAGAGGCCTGTTCTTTTGTGGCCCGCGGCCGTTGTTGTCTCAACATTTTATGATTAAAAGGCCAACTTTTTCTGGGAAAAAAAGATAGATTAGTAAATTGGGTTCGATTCCAAATTAAATGTTACAAAATCAACATGTGGGGAGGTGTTGGTCAAGTATTAATTGTAAATTGTTCGCCCTGGATAATAGGAGCACCGAGAAAACGCATCTTCCCATGTTGCTGCTCACCAGCGCCCCCATATGTACATATTCTTATTCCATCCCTTTAGATTTGTGTGTATTAGGTAGTTGTTGTGGAAATGTTAGATTATTTGTTAGATATAACTGCACTGTCAGAATAAGAAGCACAAGCATTTCGCTACACTCGCATTAACATCTGCTAACCAACTGTATGTGATCAATAAAATTATCAAACTTGATTTGATGAAACTGGTTCTCATGAGGACCGCCACAGGAAAGGAAGACCCAGAGTTACCTCAGCTGCAGAGGACAAATTCATTAGAGTTAACTGCACCTCAGATTGCAGTCCAAATACAGTTGAAGTCGGAAGTTTACATACACTTAGGTTGGAGTCATTAAAACTAATTTTTCAACCACTCCACAAATTCCTTGTGTTTTGGCAACTCGGTTAGGAAATCTACTTTGTGCATAACACAAGTAATTTTTCCAAAAATTGTTAACAGACAGATTATTTCACTTCTAATTCACTGTATCACAATTGCATTGGGTCAGACGTTTACATACACTAAGTTGAATATGCCTTTAAGCAGCTTGGAAAATTCCAGAAAATTATG